>NC_056745.1:1398113746-1398413746 GCF_019279795.1 Protopterus annectens
ACTCTTCTGGCTGAAGTAATAGCTACCAAAAAAAGGGTTTTTCCAAGATAAGAACTTCAAGGAACAAGAAGCTGCAGGTTCGAAAGGGGGCAAAATTGGAGAAGCTAAAATCAAATTTAGATCCCACGGTGGTGGAGGACCTCTCACTGGGGGCCTGAGCAGAGTGGTTCCTTTGAGAAAGGCTTTACATAACCTATGAGACATGATATGGTTTTCAGATAGGCCAATGTGAAAATTTGAAATTGCAGCTAACTGAACTCTAATTGTAGTGGAAGTGGACCCAGTATGGAAGAGTTCCGCAAGAAATTCCAAAATGTGGTGTACAGGGGCTGAAAAGGGGTCTATACGTTTAGCCTCTGCCCAGGAAGAAAAACGTTTCCACTTACTAGCGTAAGTTTTTCTAGTCGTAGACTTGTGGGATGACAAAATGATTTCACGTACAGAGGGGGAGATATCTGGAAGCCTGGCTAAAGTTGGAAGTGGAGCAACCAAGCCATGAGCTGGAGAGAGAATAGGGATTGGTGCAGCCTGCCTGACTGATGAATCAGGAGGTCTGGAACTAGGTCCAGAGTCCAAGGCTGCTCGAGAAGATGGTGATGCAGGAACAGGAACCATATTTGTTGAGGCCAGTAAGGAGCAATGAGGATCATTTTGCAGCCCAATACGGTAGCTTTCTGAATTAGCTTCGGGATTAGGGGAAAAGAAGGGAATGCATAAAGAAGTCCCTGAGGCCAATCGTGGACTAGAGCGTCTCTGGGGGAATGCCCGGGAAGTGGAAGGAGAGAGAAGAAATTGCTGCACTTGCTGTTGAAAGGATTTGCAAAAAGGTCGCAGCAAGGTTGGCCCCATTTGCGGAAGATTTGGTCCGCAACTACCTGGTTCAGAGACCACTCATGAGGGATGAGAATTGCTCTGCTCAGCCTGTCTGCTATGACGTTGGACCTCCCAGGGATGTGCCTTGCAATCAGAAACCATTGGGAAGAGACTGCCCACTGCCAGAGTCTGAATGCTTCTCAACATAGGGGGTAGGACCTGGTTCCGCCCTGCTTGTTGATGTACAGACATATTGTCTGTTTGAATTGCAATGGTCCCGGTAGGAAGAGAGTCCTGAAGAGCCTGCAACGCTAACAGCACGGCCCTCATCTCCAAGACATTTATGTGCAGATGGTACTCATGAGGTTGCCAGGTGCCTTGGACTGTTCTGCCCTGATAATCCCCCCCACCCGATCAGGGAGGCATCCGTGGTCAATGTAGCAACTGGAGGGGGGAGTACAAATGGTCTGCCGTGGGGCACTGATGTGGAGACCATCCACCACGCAAGGTGCTTCTTGCATGCTTGTGTGATCATAATCATGTAAGACATGGGAAGCTGCTGGAAGGACCATTGGGTAAAAAGAAGCCACTGGAGAATCCTCATGTGAAAACGAGCTAGAGGGACAAGTATGATCGCTGCTGCCATGAGACCCAGAGTTTGAAGGACAAACCTGGCTTGAATACTTTTGCATGCTAATAAAATCTTCACATGCTGGCGAATCACTAATACCCTGTCTGGTGGGAGGCTCGCTGACATGTCTTTGGTATTTAACTTTAAGCCTATAAAGGTGATAGATTGACAGGGTGACAATGCAGACTTTTCAGAATTTATTGTGATACCTAGCCTGGAGCAAGTGTCGATAGTGCAGTCTCTGGCTCTCAGAAGGTGATGCCTGGTGGTAGCAGTGAGGAGCCAGTCGTTTAGATATGGAAACACCTGGAATCCTTGCCATCTCAGGTGAGCGGTAACTACTGCCATACATTTAGTGAACACCCTGGGGGCTGTGGTGAGACCAAAGGGCAGAGCTCTGAACTGATAATGGCTGGCTCCCAGCTGGAAGCAAAGGAATCTTCTGGAGCGTCTGTCCATTTTGATGTGGTAGTACGCATCCTGAAGATCTATAGAGCACATCCAATTGTCCTGACCCAGGAAGGGCAAAATGGACTGTAGCGTGACCATCCAGAACTTTGTTCTTTGTACAGACCTGTTCAGTCTGCTGAGATCCAGAATGGGTCTCCAGTCCCCTGTCTTTTTTGGTACCAAAAAGATCCTTGAGTAAATTCCGGATCCTTGTTGGTCTGCTGGGACTTGCTGGATGGCCCTTTTTCTTAGCAGTTTTGAGACTTCTTGAACTGCTTGGTCCCTTAGACTGGGTGTAATGTCTGGAAGGGACTTGTTTGACCTTAAGGGGGTGCGAACAAAGGGAATTTGGTAGCCTCCGGATATAACGGACTGTACCCATTTATCTTGTGTTATGTCTTGCCAAGCTCTTGGGTACAGCGATAATCTTCCCCCGACTGCCTCCAGAGGTGGGCAGCCGGGCAACCCTTCAGGGATGCTGGAAGGGCTTCTCAGAGAAGGATTCTCTGCTGCCCTGATTTTGCGGACCCCCTCTGCCATGAGGGCGGCATCTATTATTGTTCCCTCCTCTGCCCCTGGATGGGAACTCACCGCGTGTGTCCGGCAAGGCTCCCTGGGATTTCCGGAACCACATCTTTCCACTCTTCTGACCCTTGGGATATGGTCTGGAAGGAGTGGAAAAACGGCCGCCTATGGCAGAGAGAGTCTTGCCTTCCTGCTCACACCTGGTAAGGGTATCCTTCACCTGTGAGAGCAGTCCAGTTTCCCCTCTGCCTAAGCATCTCAAGGATGTCTGAGAAGGAGACATCTTCAGAGGGGGATCTTGGGGACCCTTCTGACTCCTCTAAGTCGGTATCTGATGTGACAGACTCGGGGGAGTCAACATGCTTCCTCTTGCATTTTCTCTTGTGAGGTGGCTCCTTTGAATGATCAGGGGAGGCCTCGGAAGAGGAAGATACACCCAAAGGGGTGTCCTGGAGTGCTGGATCCCCACGCTTGGGGTCTGGAAGAGGGGCAGAGGCTGACGCAGGCACCCTATGGGGAGGAGCCGATGGGGTTGATTGTGGGACTGACTCAGGGGCCAGTGCACTCCTCATCACCTTGAAGGCGTCCCTGCCTGGACGCAGAGAGTGCTCTGGTTCAGAAGAAACCAGAACCCCTCTCCACACCGAGGGGGATGGCTCTGAGGCAGATGTGGCATCCGAACTCACCTGAGCCAAATCCCCGAGGGGGAGAGCGGGGTCAGACAAGGGTCCGATGCCACTCGCCCCCTCGGAGCCGACAAGGGAGTCTTGGTGCCCAGATCCCTCCAGGGACGGTACCATGGAAGGGATCGGAGCCGATGAAGGAACTGAAGGAGAAGGTATCGGAGCTGACGGTTCCACGACTCGAACCCCAATGAACTCCGGCTCCGAGCTCATAGGATGAGTTGGAAGAGGAATATCTACAGACATGGAAGGAGCTGACACCTGATAAGGGAGGCTGGACAACATTTTGGCTAGGACCTGCAATTTTAACAGCCTACTGACCACTCTTTCCAAGTCATGGTCTGAAAGTCTTGAGGACCGAGAAGAGTGGGAAGAGTGATGACTACACTTCGACTGGAGCAGAGGCGATTTTGGATCCAAACGTATCAACTCCAGAGAAGGAGACCTGGATCTTTTTCGACTCTCAGACGGCTCCAAAGAATGTGTCGGAGCCGACTGGGAGGGAAGAACATCAGTTCCAGCCAGAGCCGAGATGGATGGTATGGCTTCACCCAACGACGGCTCCGAACTGGGAGCCAAAGGTTTAGGTGGCCTGGAAGATTTCACGGGCTGAGCCTTTGCCGGTGAATCTTGGGGCTTAAGCAAACCCCTCAGGATCAATTTGTTTTTGCGCTCCTGCAGGACTCTTGGACTGAAAGCATTGCAAATCGAGCAAAAGTCCTGCAGGTGCACGGCACCCAGACAATAAACACAAGAAGTGATCAGGATTTGGAGAAAACTAACTACAATACAACAGTTTTATCTAACGACTAATTCTACACTAAAAACTAACAGTTTTGTGACAAGAAAAATACAATAATAATAAAGATTTATACGACCTGAGACAGTAGAACAACCTCGCAGCAGAAGTGGCAAACGAGATCTGGGTATCTAGTGCCAGGCATCATGGGATATAGGGGGCCTCGAGCCAGTAAGCAGCTCTCGAGCTTTTGAAGATGGCCGAGTCGGAGCCGAGGATAGTCTCCGAACCCAACCAGCAAGAATGAAGGCGAGATAGACAACTTAACATAGTATTTTTGAAGTCTCCAGCATGCTGTCATTCAAGCAGAACTGTTTGGATTGTTTTAGTTGTTGAAGTTTCTATGTTGCAGAGTAAAACTGAAACTATGTAACATTTCTGATAGGAAACTCCAGTGCGGACCATATACTTAAACTTCTGAATAAGAGCTCTAATTTTAATGGCAGTAACTATGAGCCTGATAGTCTGTGATGCCATAACATTTCACCTATTAATAATTCAACTAGTTTGTGAGTTTAATACTGGTAGTATTTTAAGATACCTGCTAGAACTAAATGCTTAGAATATATGATACATTCATATTCTGATTCCTGTACTTTTCCGTTAAACACCTACCACATCTTTGCACTGCTGTGTTTTGGCGTTCCATTCATGTATGACTGACAAATGTGATGTGAAAAGAATCATTTTCATTAGGTAAGGTTAACTTTTTTTTGTTTATTTTATTTGTCAGGCAGGCACTACGGCAGAGACGAGTGTCTTGTCTGGTGCTGCACAGGAGCAGTTTTTATAATGTGGAAAACAACTCCTATCATTTGCATGTGAGGACTGAGTCTGAATAAACCGGGGACTGTGACCTTTGTCAGGACTGATATTTTTTATTTGTATTGTAGTGCAGTACAAGTCTAAAGACTTTTTCAGAGCACCACACATGGCTGAGAAATACAGCTGTAATATGATGTATACTTTATAAAGTTTGCAGCTGTTTTTTTGGCAGCAATAGACATTAATCCTGAGACCTGGGCACCACCTTTCTCAGTACTGTGTGAAATGATACATGCTAAATATCACCTGATCCAGGCATATCCAGTACTATAAATGTTTTCACCTTCTCTCTTAATGGTATTCCCCTACATTAACCTTTTTCTACAGTGATACGGGATTCTTTCTTAAGTATTACACTGAAAAGGTAACTAGCTTCTGGGCGAAATATGTGTAAAAAAAAAAAAAAAAACTCCCACAACTGGTAGGGGTTTAACGGTGGACTGCAGCTATTTCTGCAATGACCAAATGGTCCTGTACACCTAACATAACAATAGACACTTGTTTCTCAGTTGTACAGAAGTACTTGTCACACAGAAACTTGTGTCCGGTACTGAAATACAGGCAAAATACAGCAGCATGAACTGGTAGGGGTTTAATGGAAAAGTACCCTGATTCCACCTTAATTCTCTTACAGAGTGAACTGGCATGAAATTTTTCCTCCTTCCTTGTAATTTAATATAGCACATTCATTGCGTGTGTTACAGACACATATTCCTTCAGTGGTTTTGTAACAATGGCTGGACTGCTTCATTTATATGTACACGTGCACCTATTTTGTAAGAATCCACACAGTATAAACCAATAGCCTATTCTTTTGGCCATCCTTGTTTCTCCCTGAAACTCAGAAGTACAACCTGGTTATTTTTTAATAAATCAGCTAATTTAGATACACTTCATGCTAAAACACATAATACATAATGATTTTTTTTTTTGTCAGAGAACTCTTTGCAAAATAACAACAATGAAGAAACTGTAGTTTGAGTTTTACTATGAAGTGTGGCTTCCTGACTGCAAAGGGGTTTTACTGAGTGACCTGTTCCTAATACACCACTGATACAGATCAAAAGAGTTGTCCCAAGCCAAGGGCTAACACTACAATTATCTAACCATTTAATTTAGTAATATAAGTAACCTTTGTTTTAAAAACTGTGACTGAAGGAAAAACAGTATCATTATTATACACACTTCTGATTAAGGAGCACCATTTATAGAACAAACATGCTTTTGTATTTGAACTAACAGACTGAAAAGACAGTTTACCTTCATCTGCATCAAAAGCATAAATTCCAAGTCGTAGTGTAGTACCACAGAACTCACATCTGAAGCACTCCCTGTGAAAGAATTGACCTTCAGCACTCAGTCTCTCCATGACGTACACTCTCTTCTTACAGAAATAGCAGATATCACTTCCTCCAAAGTTCTGGGGAAACTCCTTACGTAAAGATGCCTGAAAGACAGAAAAGGTAGGTTAAGTACCTACCTATAAATAACATACTAGATAAGGGAGGACCTGTAACTGTTAGGTCAGCCATGAAAAGTGCTGGAACAAGTGACAGCAAAATGAATGTCACCCAACAAAATACTGTAGTTTATTCTTTGTTGTGAGGGTCTTCGAATTTACTATATTCCCAGACACTACACATATATATATGTATATAAACAGATATATATATATATATATATATATATATATATGTATATATATATATATATATATATATATATATATATATATATATATATATATATATATATATATATGTATATAAACAGATATATATATATATATATATATATATATATATATCAAAGATATATATATATATATATATATATATATATATATACGTACACACACACACACACACACACACACACACACACACACACACACACACACACACACACACACAGATAACATACATAAACACATGTATACATACACACATACACACATGCACACACTTATTCACTCATTCATGCTTTCATTTTTAAATACAGATTTATAAGGACAAGAGGAGACAATAGAAGATATAAAGCAGAAGGCTTCCAGAAGACACATACATTTATTTTTACAGAATTAGTGGAACTGCTTCCATGAAAAAGTAGCAGTTCAAAAGTAGTGACAAAAGTCAAGACTGTATGGGGCAGACATTAGGCAGTTCTTATCACTGGTTGTGGGAATGAGAACTATACTTTTGCCTAACTAAATTTAGCAGTTTATCCAGTAAGTATGGAAGTGTGGTGGTGGTGGGGAGTTAAGTTGTCCTTATCTGTCATCCAACTCTACATATCTATTTCACAGACAAAGTATCAGATAATTCAAAGCAACTCTGACATTACCCATCAAGTTGATATACTGGACATGTCAGTGGAATACAGGGATGGCACATTGACATTTTTAGTTTAAACTTTCAAATATGGAGGTGGGGTGGAATCTACGACAATGCTCAGAGGATGTTTTGGAATTTAAAAAGAAGTTATGGACTCACCATAACGTTCCATCTGTGTTGTTCACTTTCATTCTTGCTCAACTGATGGATCCTTAGGATCTGACTTGGCCATTGCTAAAGCTCATGGCAACCAAAGAATTCTCAAGCTTCTCCCTTACCTACAATGCACCATCCCCAGTTACCTCAGATTTTGTTTGCTGCTATGATAGACAGTAAATGTGAAATTTACTATGGAGAGGCTATCTCTGGAGTTATGCATATAATAAAGACAAATAACTCCATACACACTCAATCTTCTAGAAGTCTTTAAGATGGGGATTGGTAGGAGGAGAGTTGATTTAGAATTAATATGGACAATACAGATGACATTATGATGAGTACATAACTTCTTTATCTGATACTGTCAATTTTCATTCTATCCTCAACGGATAGGACAGACTCCCCAGCTACCTAATTTCCAGGACATACTCAAGGAAGGATATCCATGAGCACCACAAAACCAAAGGATACCTTTCCTCTGGAGACCAGATATAACTTGTAATGAGGAATAAAGGTATGGGGAGTAGGCCAAGTAGCTGCTGCACAAATATCATCTATGGGCATTCTGGACTGAAACACTGAGGAAGTTGCCATGAATCTAATAGAATGAGTATGAATGTTTTTTTTTTTTTTTTTTTGTCAGAGTGATTCCCAATTTGTTATACACAAAGGAAATGCAATTTGTTATCCTTTTAGACAGTATAACTTTGGTGACTGGTTTACCCAATATAAGTTCTGTAAATGAAACAAACAGTTGATCCAATTTTCTGATGTTCTTTGCCCTATGAAAGTAAAAACACAATTGCCTGTGAACACCCAATACGTGTAATGCATCTTCACCTTTGTTAGAAAACTTGGGAAAGAATACAGGCAAATTAATAGACTGATTAATATTGGATTCTGACACAAACTTTGGAAGGAATGATGCATTGGTATGTAAAGTCACCCTGTCTCTATGAAAAATCAAGTATGCAGGTTTTGAGGATAACACTTGGATCTCCGAAATTCATCTGACTAAAGTAATGGCTACTAATAAATTGTTTTCCATGAAAGAAATTTAAGATTGCACATAGCTGTGGCCTCAAATGGGGGTTGAGTAAGGTTCTGCAATATTAAATGTAGGTCCCAAGGAGGAGTATGATCTTTAAAGGGAGGCCTTAAGAGTAGTATGTCTCTTAAAAATGCTCTGCTTAACTTATGAGATGCTACTGAGAAGCCATTTATCCCAACATAGAAAATTTGATATTGCTGCTAACTGGAATCTAAGTGTAGAAAAAACTAGCTCCATCATCAAAGAGATGTGATAAAACAGCCGATATGTTATCTATGGGAGCTGTAAAAGGTTCAGTGTTATGTTTTTCAGCACAAAAAACAAATATTTTCTATTTGATGGAATATAGTTTCCTGGCAGAAGGTTTATGGGAACACATAAAAATATGACGGAGAGGAGAAAACAGCATTGGTTGTCTGGCTATCAATGGAATTGGAGAGGCCTGGCAGTGAGTCTGAGGTTTGCCAAATCTGGGTGTATTATGTCTGTCAGGTGAGACTGAAGGTCCAGAGTTTGATCCAGAAACCAAGGTGGTTGAATCAGGTGAGGCCAAAGAAAGGGAAACAAAGTCTGTTAAGGCCAATATGGAGCAATAAGGATGACTTTGCTCTTCAACCTGGAAGCTTTCTGAAGGAAAATGGGAATTAAAGGAATGGGTGGATATGCATGCAGGAGACTGGGGGGCTAATCATGAAGTAGAGCATCCCTTGGAGAGTCCCCCTTTGGGGGGATTAGGGAAAAAGTATCTGCTGCACTTGTTGTTCGGGGGGAAGCAAATACATTGCAGTAAGGCTGGCCCCACACATTGCAGATTTTGTCTGCTATTTTCTTTTTGAGGGACCATTTGTGGGGTAGAAGAACGCACCTGCTCAATTTGAATGCTATCACATTTGAGTTTCCTGGAATGTGCTTTGTTAAGAGAAAGTGGTTGGAAGAGATCACCCACTGCTACACCCTGAGAGCTTCTTGACACAATGAGTAGGCTTTGGTTCCTCCTTGTTTGTTGATGTACCAAACCACTGACATATTGTCCATTTGTATTGCAATGATCCCTAACTGGAGAGCATCCTGGAATGCCTGCAATGCTAACAGCACTGCTGTCATCCCTAGGACATTTATATGCAATATGGCCTCCTTGGGGGGACCAGGTGCCTTGGACTGCCTTCCCCAGATAATGCCCCCCACCCTAGCTGGGAAGCATCTGTGGTCACTATGGCCTTGGGTTGGGGGGAATGAATGGTCAGCCTAGAAGAACTTGGTTTAAATGAATCTATCATTCCTGGTCTTTCTTGCATGTCTGAGCTATTTTTATCTGCTAAGACATAGACTGATAAAGAACTGACCATTTTGAAGCTAACATTCATTGAATAATTCTCATGTGAAATCTCACTAGCGGTACTAATGTTATTGCTGCCACTACAGGACTTGAAGAACCAGATAGGTTGAGATCATGGTGTTGCAGATTATCTTTTTGACTTGTGACCTTTTTGCTTGAACTCTTGATAGTGGCAGGGATGCAATGGTAATTTCATATTGAGAATTGCTCCTATAAACTCTAGGCTCTGGGTCGGTTGAAGATGAGAATTCTCTTGTTGATGGTTATCTCTAGAAGTGAGCAAGTCTGAAGAACCTGGTACTTTGCCAATATGAACTGATATCTGGTTAGAGTGGATATCAGCCAGACATCTAAGTACAGAAACATTCAGAATCCCTGCAGTCTGAGATGAGCTGCTACAATTGCCATGCATTTAATAATACCCTTGGGGGCTGTGATGAGTCCAAAGACAGTACTCTGACTAGCTAATGACTGGCTCCCAGGCAGAACAGTAAATACCTTCTGGATTGCCTGTTCACCTTTATATGATAGTACATGTCTTGAAGATCTACTGAGAACATCCAGTCATCCTTGTCCAAAAAGGAAGAATGCACCGAACCATAACCATCTAAAACCTTTTCTATTTTTTACTGTCTTGTCTAGTTTGTTGAGATCCAGAATTGGTCTCCAGTCCCCTGTTTTTTTGGCACTAAAAAAAAACCTTGCATAAGTTCCAGATTCAATCTGTTCTACTCTTTTTCTAGCAACTTTTGTATTTGAATTGCTGCTTGTTTCCTCTGACTGGGTGGAACATCAGGGATTTTTCTTGAGAATGGAGGTGGAAGGGGAAAGGGTATTATATATCCTCTGGAATTAATTTCTCTGCACCCAAGAATCTTTTGTTATATCTAGCCAGGCTCTCTGTTGCAGGGATAATGGTCCCCTGACTGCCTCCAGAGGTTGGCAATTGGGCCTCCTTTCAGGAACGCTGGTAGGGTTTGTCAAAGAATGATTCTCTAGAACCCTGATTTTGTGGGCCACTTCTGACATGTGGGCAGCGACGTCCATTAGAGTTCCCTCCTCTGCCTCTGGGGGAACCTCCTCCACATGTGCCCTGGAAAGGACCCAGCAACTTTTTGAACTACATTTTCCAAACACCTCACTGATTCATGTAAAAGGTTCGTTAAGGGGTCGAAAAACACACATTATACTATACAGGATCTTTCCATCCTTCTCACACCTGGATAGAGTGCCCTTTACCTTGGGGTCAAATAAGGATGTTCCGTCAAAGGGGGCATTGATGAAAGAGGACTTGAAGGGCTTCACAAACTCACAAAGGTGCATCCAAGCATGTCTCCTTATGCAGATGCCTGAACCCGCTGCCCTTGAGGTTCCCTCTGTTATGTTTGAGATCATACCTATGGACGAATTGAATATGGGCTGAAGGGTAGTCAGCTTGAAGTTCCAGAGGCCTGAACTTCCTCAGAAACAGCACCAGAGAGGGTATTTGATAACTCCTTAATCAAATCCTTCTGTAATTTTGTTAAATATGCTAAGTAGCTGAGAGACCTCAGCACAAAACTGGATGAAGTGTATACACACTTCCCAAATCTGTCCATCGGTTGTAACTCCCTGTAGAACTTTCTTTGGCTAGTTCTTCTTAGTGGCCACCACAACAACCATGGCATCAACAGGAACCCCTTTAGTCCAGAACTGCCTGTCAGTGGGTTTCTATGGTGTCTGGATCCTTCCACACCCGCAGTGAGATCAAGTCAATGAGTTCATCAGCGGAGGCAGTCACCCAGGAGGTAGACAGTCCAGTACCAAAAGCCTCCAGGAGAAAAGCTTGCTCAGACATAGGGTTACTTGGGGTTGAGCCACTTCTCTGTTTAAGGATTTCCAGGATGTCTCCAAATGAGACATCTTCAGGAGGTGACCATGGGGACCCTTTGCTCTCATTGAAATCTGTGTCTTTGATGATATTCTCCTCTAGGGAGTACTTCCTCTTGCACGTTCTGTTCTTAGGGACTTCCTCTGTGGGATGTTCTGGGGTGGTATCAGAAGAGGAAATTACAGTTCCCTGGGAGGGAACCTGGGGTATTGGCACTGGCTGCCCCTGTGGAGGGAGATGGTGAGGTTCTGAGCACTGAGACATGATGGTCATATATTTAGGATCCGAGCGGCATGGCTCCATCTGTTCTGTTGGAGCAGAAACCCCCCCCTCTTTGCAGCTTCAAAGGCAGAGTAGCTTGGAGAAAGGAAGGACGTTGGATCCAAGAAGACGAGTTTTTGAACCGTAGTCCCCCACCCTCCAAAGTGGAAGCTGGAGCACAGCTGTCCGTTGTCAAGGGTCTGAGATATAAAGATGGCTTTAAAAGCCTCAGAGTCAAATGTAGCACCTCAGATCTGACAGGCAAACTACGGCTATGGGAACTTCCTGAGCCCGATTGGACTGGAGACCTCAGGGATACCCTCAGATCCAAGGATGGGGTTATCCTCTGATCTGAGTCAGATGGAAATGCATGGCTTGGATCCAAAAGCTCTGAAACTGCTTAAGGGGTCAGAAGAGGAACCTGTAAAGGGAAGGTTATAAAGGTTTGGATATCCTGATGCAGGGGGGTAGGAGCCGAAGGGATACCAATCTGACCAACCAAGATGAGGGGTTTGCCCCCCACAAACCCCTTACTATATATACCATCTCTGAGACTGCACTACAGTGCAGAAAATGGGTTTGAAACATTTCCGTGTGTGAGCTGGGGAAGTGTTGGACAAGTAGTTATTTACTCTGTCGATAAAATGAAAGTTCATTGAGTGAACTTTTGATTCTTATTGTTGATGTTCAGCAATTTGATGGTTAGCCATTCAATGGCTGACAACAGACCCCAACAGACTTGAATAAGGTTTCCTCTTAAATATTTATACGAGACTCCATACAAGTTATATATTTCAGTCTATTGTAATAACTTAAATGTTCACACCCATGGATGCTCTTTTTATATCTCTGCTATACTCTTTCCAGTTTATTCATGCTTGTTTTCTTACAAGGTTTTCATATAGTTATTCCATACTCAAGTTTAGGTCTAATGTAACTAACAAACAATGACTTTATAATTTCTGATTTCCTAGACTTTATAAATCTTTTAATACCAGCTACCATTAACCAATTGGTTGATATGATTAAAAAAACTCAAACCTGGATCTACCCACATACCCAGATCCTTAAACTAATACCTACAATTTCAATCACAGTGAGCTGTATGTATTAAATATTCACCTTTCATTTTATGTCTCTCAAATCTCATATGCTTAGTTTTTGATGCATTTATCAGTATATTATTCTTTGGTGCCCAAATGGTCAATTTAGTAAAGTTCTTTTGCAGGCTTGCCCTATCTGTAACACATATAATCAGTTTACCCATGTATACAGACTGTCAAACACCTCAGATAAAAAAGATATATTTGAAAGATACAATCTCTACAAGAATGGGCTTAGGATAGAGCCCCATGGGACACCCTGACTGTAACCTCAAATTTCACCTGTCAAATTGCTGTAAGATATAACTCATGTTCTATTTGTAAGCCATGCAGTGATCCATCTTATCAAGAGTAGATCAATATCTGGTTGTTCTAATTTATTGATCAGTGTTTTGTGTATGACCTTAACAAGTGCTGAAGTTAAATCAATAGAAATTACATCACAACAAAAGTTTTCATTCATAGCTATTATTATAATGTTATAAAACATCATGTTACAGGTGGTAATAGATCTATTTTCAACATATGCATGCTGACAGATGGCTTCAGGTCCCAGTCTCTCCAGTTCTGACAATAATTTATCTACTATAACCTTCTCCATTATTTCTTCACAATGTGAAAGTAAACATATAGATCTGTATAACTCTGGGTTCTTCCTACTCCCGTTTTTCCTTAAAGACAGGTTTAACAAGTGCGTGTCTCCAATCTTGAGGAATCTCACCATATTTATTTGAGCTAGTAAATAACAGATATAATGGTACTGCAAGTTCATGCCGAAGTATTCTTAGGTCATTATTACTAATTCTATCTCCTCCCTGTGCCTTATTTGGATCCAGCTTGTGTAGTTCTTTTCAATATAATCTAATTTGATTATAGTATCTGAGGATACCTGGATGTCACTAGGACAATTTATCACCCTCTTTGTGGTGCCAAATTGCTTTGCATAGGATTTTGTAAATATACTTATAATCTGTTGCGTCTAAGAATAAATTTTAGAATCTACAGTTTCTCAATGTGTATGTCTTTCTCCTACCACAACTTATGTATCTACAAAATGTTTTCCTATTATTCTCAACATCGTTTTTCTTCTTTTTTTTTATTTTGTCTCACACTACATTTAATTTGTCTGTCCAGCTTGTTTATTTTAGTTTTCAAACTTGTACATCTTTTCCATTTCTTATGTTTTTGTCTCTCAGCTTAATTAATAATCTTGTACTTATGGAAATATACCCTCCTAAAGTTGCGTGCAGATGACCTAAAATTGGGTAAACTGATTACATGTGTTACAGATAAGGCATGTCTACAAAATAACTTGACTAAATTGACCATTTGAGCACAGAAGAATAATATGCTGATAAATACATCAAAAACTAAGCATATGAGATTCGGTAGGAATAAATTGAAAGGTGAATAATTAATACAGCACACAGCAATTGACACTGTAGACTCATTTAAGGAACTGGGTATATGGGTAGATTCAGCTATGAGTTTTTCTAATCATATCAACCAACTGGTTAATGATAGTTATAGAACTATAGGTTGTATAAAAAGATTTACAAAGCCTAGGAAATCAAAAATAATGAAGTCAGTGTTTGTTAGTTACATTAGACCCAAACTTGAGTACAGAATAACAATATGGAAACCCTATAAAAAAACAAGGATGAGTAAACTGGAAAGAGTACAACAGAAATATACCAAGGGTATCCATGGATGTGAAAATTGAAGTTATTTTGAAAGACTAAAATATCTGAACTTGTACAGTGTCTCTTACGGACATCTAAGAGGAGATCTTATTCATGTATATAGGGCATTTAGTGAAAACTACCTCTGGGAATATTTGGGGTTAACAAAAAGTACTAGAGAATCATCAGACAACCTTTGTAGAAGATTCTATAGGAATGAGAAGTTTACTAATTGTTTCTCTAATAGAGTAGTTGATGCATGGAACCGACTACCAAATTACATTACGGCAAGTACTAGTTTAGATATTTTTAAGAACAGCCTGGATACTTATTATGGGAACAAGTGCTTTGGTAAAATGGCAAGCTAGAAGGGCATTAATGCCCCTGCTTGAAATATCTGTATGTACAGAATGTATATAGATCCTGACGTTAAACATTTTTTAGATTATTTGTACTCAAAACATTTTCTTTTTCAAAACTTTCCATATTCATTCTGCAGTTTTTACCCTGAATGCATCACTCCAATTAGTTTTACATAGTGATTCTTTGGGTTCCATATAATCTGTTATTAGTTTTCTGTGCACTGGTTTATCTTTAAATTTGGAAGAACTATCTAGGAACAGATTAAACTTTATAATTCCACATTCACTGCACAGAGGTAAAACATGTTATGAAGTAACAGTAACTTATTTAGGAACACAAATGATGTTGAATATGTTCCATTCCCTGGCTTTTTTACAGTCTGAAGCAACTGTTCCTGAACATATGTTGTCAAGCACACTGCATTTGCCTGGTTTCAGTTTATACATTTTTGAGAATATTTTCCTTAGTTTGACTCCTGCCACTGTAGATGGATGGCTACCATTCAACTGACACTTGCAGATGTGAATAATGTCCTTTTGTCCATTATTAATCAAGGATGCTTCTCTAGACTGTATTTGTGAGTGCTAAGATGACTGGTGTGCAGATGGTTAGCATGACTGCAGGAGAGATTGAGGAGTATGTAGTTGCGAAGTGTTTACCACGTTGATGTGTTGCTGAGTTTCAGGTTATTAAAATCTTTGACGAAGAACAGTCCTAGATTTTGCAGACTGGTGACTGCATGGTTATTGGAGAAGGTGAAGAGAGCATAGTTGGCAAGAATCGTTGCCATGTGGGAATTTGATTGTTTAGTAGAAAAACTGTTTTTGTACTGCATCTAAATGCCAAGTACATATTTTGGATTCTGTGTACATGGAGGTCGAGTTAGGTGCTGCAGCTTGTAAGGACTTTATGATGATGTTTAACTTGTTTTAAAATTTCCATTACTTCTACTTGAGATTCTCTCAGTCTAATGTACTGCATTTATTCTTGTTTTAAAACTGGACATCATGATTATGTAACATTGTTTGAGTTACTAGTTACAGTATAATTCTGAGATAAAGAGCACTAAAGTAAACCTGAAACTGAACCTTAACAAGCAGATCAGCTGAAAATGTGATTGTTTATCGGCATGTCCCTTAACCATAGAAAATTGCATATATGTTAATCGTTCTGTTTTTCTTTCAGCTTTTTAACAACTTGATGAATTTGCACACAGTTTGTCATTGCTTATAATATCACTGCTGCCAGGTTAAAGCATTGGTATATATCTAAACTCTCCAGATAGGTCAACATTTCTGCTATAATACATTTGTTAACCAGAAAGTTACTATACACTAACCAAACTCTTCATGCTTCAGATTAGATTAATTTGACTAAAGAATATAGACTACATGTACTTCTCCTAGAGTTTTCCCAGCTTTAATTTATTCATTTGGTATGACCTCAGTACCCAACTGCACTGTCATAAAACAGGAATAATAGCAACAGTCTGATGCCCCAGTGCCAAGCATTCTGATGAAGCTATAATTTTATGTATTGCTAATTTTTCATTCAGTCCTTCTTACATCATTCACTGATTCTGCAACACCCACTTTATCTAGTTTAGGGTCATGGGAGAGCCAGAATCTATCCTGATATTCAACAGGCACAAAAAAGAAATCCTGGATGTGACACCAGTCTGTCACAAGACACACACACACACACACACACACACACACACACACACACACACACACACACACACACACACGTGCATGTCTATAGTCAATCTTAGATCAAGTACTGTATGTACTGTTTAATGCTATAAAGTGCATTGGGTATTATTTATTAATCAGAACCATTTAGAAAATATAACAAACAAAGCACCCTATAACAGCTAAAGGCAGTCCTTGGATTAAATGTGAAAACTGAATAAAAGCCTGGAAAAACCACCATGATGAGAATCACTTCCTCCTTTAATACAGACAAACAGGTAAACGACTAAAATCTAAGAGCTCTAGTAAGAGATGAGCGCTTTCGGCTCTTCAGCCTTCATCAGATCTAAAAATGAGCTCTGTTCACTAGTTTAAAAACATACTCCCATCCAATCAGACGCTTGTCATTTAGTGACATCATACTGAGTAGGTGTAACACACTTTTTAACATCTTAAAGCTATAGCTCTAGCTGCAAAAACCAGGCCTTCCTGATATTAACATAAAGTCACAAAGAAAACTTTCAAAAAATTTTGAAGTGTCTGTTTTTAAGCAGAAGCTTCTGTGGTACTATATTGTTTATACCTGGATGCCTGTCAGCTCTAAGGTTTATTATCCATTCAGTTTCTTGTATTTCTGTAAGATTTTTAAGGTCACCTCCACAAAAATTGGGTACGATGTGATCCAAGACCATAAAAGTAAATGAGTGTGTGGGAAACTGTATAATGTGAGTGGCTAATGCATTGTTAGTATCAGCTTTAGTGATATCTCGCAGATGTTGCATAATCCTATAATCCTAGCTTTAAACAACTGGTTAGTTTTACCTACATAGAAAGCTGCACATTTAGTTTATCTAGCTAGCTGCAAGAAATGTGCAGCATTCTATGTAGGTAAAACTAACCAGTTGTTTAAAACTAGGATTATTCGTTTACCTGTTTGTTTGTCTCTCTTAAAGGAGGAAGTGATTCTCATCGTGGTGGTTTTTTTCCAAGCTTTTATTCAGTTTTCACATTTAGAAAATATCTTCCACTGAGATTCCACAGATACTGATACATTTTCTTATTCCAATATTTCATTCAGTACTTTGAGATTGCTATTTTACTTCTTTCAATTAACTTGAAAAAAAAAATAATAAAACATACAGAACTGGTTCTTAAAGGGTGAACAAGGAGTTGAGGGCAGAAAAGGCATAAGTTGAAAGGGATGTGGCAGAAGGGACTGAGGTCAAAAATGGCATGTTTTAATATGCTGTTGAAAGGTTGGAGGCAGGGACAGTCATGGCTAGGGTGAATACAAACTGAAGGAACATCATAAAAGACAGAGAATAAGCAAGCAAATTAAATGAATACTTTGCACCTCATTCTTTACAAAGGAGGACATCTATCAAAGTTCACTGGCTATTATGGAAGTACTTAAAGGCTGAAAGTCAGTAAGAGAATAATACTTGAATAATGGGAAAGCAGGACAGCTGTGGAGAAATGCATGCCAATTACCCAGCAGCAATGGTAAAAAGCTCACACAGAAAATTCTGAGGGAACAGCTACTTGCTGTCCTACACAATAAAAATATCCAGAAGAGCAAACAACATGGGATCATGGCCATAAGCAGCTGCCAGTTACACAGGATACATTTTTTTAACTGGATTATAGAATAAATTGATAGGGGAGTACCAGTTGATGTGCTTTACCTGGACTTTAGCAAGGCCTTTAACATAATCTCACAGAGCCAACTGAAGAGACGGAAGAAAGACTGAGAATGAGCAAACAGACTGTAACATAGAGAGTAGGAGAGAGACAGAGGGTTGTGGTGACATGAGCAGTCCTAAGAGTAACAGAAACTACTAGTGGACTCTGGTATGTGTTGTTCCCTTGGTCTAGTATTCTTCTTCTTCGGCATAAAGGAGTAACAGGGAAAAAAGATCAACCTAGCCACAAATAACAAAACATGATAAGTGAGTAAAGAGCTTAAGGAAGAACACATGCAGGCTGTCCAAGTGGGAACAGAGAGTAATTGAGGTAAAACAACCCTAATGTGAAGTATGAAGCAGAAGAGGATTGTGACAAGAGCTAACAAAATTATGGAGTGTAGCTTCAGGAAGGCAGACTCTAAAAGCAAGCAGCTAATGACCCTGCTATGACAAACTGATTTAAGTGGGTGCAGGTCTATATTTATCAAATCCTATGGATGGGTAAAGGGTAGTCAGTACATCAGTCAGGGAAGTATGATAGCAGGGATCTCAACACCACAACTTACAGAACTTGTGTCATTGTGTGCAGGGGGCTGCTCCCTCACACCCCACTACTAGTACAGTGATAATTAAGTGTCCTTAAAGTTCATGATCTGCATGTATAAACTTTTTACTATATTTATCGAATAACTGTGAAACTTTATCAAAAGGCAAAACTGCCTGAGGCACAGTCTTCTCACTATGACTATGCAAAGATAAGGGAGCAGTAAGAGGATCAAACTTGTGTATGTAACATACATTCTGTTAGTCTAAAGAAGTTTTATACATCCTTTCAGCTTTCTCAGGGGCAGAGGATGGTGCATTAGGAGTCTGGGTGTTAACATTTGAAATATCCTTAAAAGTAGATTATAGTGGTGGCACTGCTCAACTTATATCATGAAGCCTCATCACTGCTCTCTAGCTCCTTCAGGTGGAGTAAGCCAATTAAAAAAATTACTCATATATTTCTAGGCATCCGTGAAAGAAATGAATTCTGGTAGAAATCTTAAGGATTCATAAAATAAGTTCTCCTTATCATAATTATAAAAACAAGAAAAATACTTTTGCTTCATTGAAATCTGCTTTATGATTATATGTTTCAGGAGAAGGTGTCCTTTTCTCTTCTTGAATTTCATGCATCTGCAAAGCTTTTAATCTCTGTGCTCTGTCTACACACTGATTATAGTCCACTGATGATACTAACTTAGGTTCCTGCTTTTCTTAAACGTGATTTCCCCAGGAAGGGCTGACACAGACAAATAACTGGTGTCAGTGCCATGGACTAAAACTAACTGCCAAGAAATGTTTAATAGTATCCTTAGGGAAGTCATACACCTCTGGTAACTATCATATTGACAACACGACCCTTAGAGTTGACCCAATAGCCAGAGACTTGGGGAGACACATAGGCAGTAAACTAGCCTTTGACCATCACATGTCTACAGTAGTGAAGAAATCATTGTATGTTGCGCAATGAATCAAGAGAAATGGTGACAGTTAAAGCGACACCCTAACCCCATGTAGAAAATGGGGTGAAGGTGGTTGATCGTGATGATGAGGTATGGTACCTAGGTCCAAGGAAGTAATTGTTCCACTGTATTCAGCATTTCATCAGACCTATCATTGAGTTCAATGCCCTCTTTGGTATATACCTAACCAGGCATGTCCAACAATTGGAATGTCCACAGAGATTTCTCACTAAAAGAATAGAGTGCATAAGTAACATGTCCTATGCATACCACCTCAAGGTCTTATCCCTGTATTCTACCTCCTAAAGGCTGTCGAGGGGAGATCTATGTCTGGCATACAGAAGCACCATCAGACCCCTCTCCGATGGACCTCCTGCATATCCAGAAAATAAACAGCACCAGAATTACCCATTCTTCAGACTTAAAACTTGTCTGTGATATAAACAGGACATGCTGGAGAGACAGGCATATATCCCAGAGACTACCCCACCTCTGGAACAGGCTCCCCCATCCATGTGAAGCAGAGTTCCTCTCTAATCCAATTCAAGTGTAACTTGGACAACTGGATGAGAAACAGGAAATTCATCCCTGGTTTGGCACCTATGTTTCTAATGGACACATGCAGTCTGTAAATGGTTCATCTCCCAGGGCCCTGCTTGTAAATTTTCATCTCCCAAGACTCTGCTCACACTTCTCAAGGATACCAGAACTTGTCAGAGATTTGGGATGCATGGCTAGGCTTAAAAAGGCCCTTGTGATCATTAGCCTAGTAAACACCTATGAATCTATAATATCAAAATACCCTCTTGCAAAGGCTGTATAGTGAAAGAAAGGTTCATCATAATCATAAACCACCTTCTCCCCATTTTCTACATAGGGTTACAATGTCATTTTAACTTTTGCCATTTCTCTTGATTCATTGCAAGCCTCCTACCTTCTTCAACAATCATGCCTGACTGTCATAGGTCTCCTATCAAACAATCCACCCACCACTTTGCTGGATGCCCTCATTTCCTCTTGAATTCTTCCTGTCTGTCCCAAATCTTCTTCACCAGATTGTCTTCTGGTTTCCTGCACTTGTCCAGGCCAGCATAATCTGATGTCCTTATATTCACTGCTGCAGTATTTTTAACATATGGGATTCACTGCCATGGAAGCCCAACATCTGACCAGTCTACCAAAGTGCTGTTGCTTTAAAGATACACCAAATGTCACCCAAATGTTCCATGCATAATGTAGGGCATAAAGGTGACATTCAGCTTAGTACAGTCAG
Organism: Protopterus annectens; assembly: GCF_019279795.1. Classification (NCBI taxonomy): domain Eukaryota; kingdom Metazoa; phylum Chordata; order Ceratodontiformes; family Protopteridae; genus Protopterus; species Protopterus annectens. Next base: position 1,398,134,791 of record NC_056745.1, read on the forward strand.
AACTTCTTTGCCGTCAGTCCAAACATATCTTTTCACCATCAATCTGTTTACTTGTGTCAATTTTCTGCCAGATGAATGCATTTTCATTCTCCATTGACTACATACTCCTGTTTGGTGACTTCTTTGCAGTTGCAGGTAAGTGCCTCATTGGAGTTTTTTTTTTGTTGTCTTGCTTTGTGCTCCTTGAGTTTGTCAGGGTAAATGCTAGTGTGAGAAACAGATTCCTCATAAAGACCACCACAATAAGTGTCTTTTTTATCTATGAGCGTCTTGTGACCATACGTCTTACTCTAGTTGTCAGGCATTCATTCTGAAAACCCTTAACAGTAGACCTTCTTCCCCTTCCTTGTATCTTGAGAACCAGCATCTTAAGCTTCTCACTAAAGATACAATGGAAGGAATCTCCCGCCCTGAGGGTCAGCTGTTAGGGAAGAAGCAGGTGAAAAAGGTGCGACCAGAATCTTCCATTGTCCAGCCTCTGCCAGGTGTTTCTCCTGAGGTCGTTACAAACCTGGAGGCTTGCCTGGCTGTGTTATTGGATTTCTCTGCAACAACTGTGTTGGAGGCCAGTGAGGCTCTGGCTGCCAGCACATCTGAAGATGCTTTGCAGGCATCCATCTTGGATGTTCAGGGGGAACAACGGTTGATTTTTTCTGACAAGTCTAGGGAAGTTCCTCCATTTTTAGTTGGGGAAGAAGTCCCAACTATGGTTCTTGACTGTTGTCCTGGGTCTGAGCCTTCTCAGTTTTTTTGGAGGGAACGTTCCCTGTTCACTTAAAAAAATAAATAAAAAACGGGCAGGCCTTTACTCAGGGGCTATTTACTGATTTAATATCCTTAGAGCCTCCTCAAGGGGTTTCGTTTTCTGCTCCTCCTTTGTCCCCTACTCCCTTTAAAAGGCCTAGAGAACAGGATTCTTCTGAGGATAAGTTGGATTTTGATGACAAATTCCTGACTTACTGTAGTCAAATTCCTTTGACTTTGGACAATGGGTCAGAGGAGGAGGAATCTATTAGTCTTGATGTTGCTTTTGAGGAAATTTCCTTTGGAGACACAAACTGTAGGATGATGGATTTTTTTTTAAGTGGGATTGTGCTCAGGTCTCTGATATCCCTAAGAGGTAGTATTAGTTGCTGCAGCTGGAATCTCCTAAGCCTGCAGCTATTCCTCCTGATTTGGCTGCTTTGCTGGATGCTTTTTACAATGACTCTCATGCACCTTATTCTCTGCTCTCAAGAAACCTGTCAGGTTTTATAGGGTGGCTGAGGATTGTTATTTTTATATAAATGTCCTGCTGCTGACCCCACTATAGTGCCTGTAGCCCCTGATAAGCCATCTCAATTGTTTTCTTCGTCCAGGTTATTGCCTTCTGACAAGGACAGCAGAGCTATGGAAAGGCTGAAAAAGAAGGTTTACACTTCTGCTACCCTAGCTTTTAGGGCTATTAATTATCACAACCATATGTCTAGGTATGTGTTGGCTCTTCTTTCTCAGGCCTGTCAACTTATTTCTGATTTTCCATACTCTGAGGGTAAAACTTCTGTTCTTTCCTTCCCATGGACTTCCTCTCAAGTCTTTCATCATTAAATGTAGTTATGATGTAGTGGTACATGCCTCTTCTAGGGCAGCTGTTTTTGGTTCAGTGATGAGGAGGTATTCTTGGCTTAGGCTTCAGCCTCTACCTGATGATATTAAGGCTAAGCTGATGGATGCTCCTCTGGATTCTAAGCTTTTGTCTGGGGGAAGCTGTTACTGGTTTAAGTCCCTGCAGGATAAGGGTAAGGCCTTAAGGATAAGGATCTTCATAGATATTTCTGCAAAATGTATCTATTTCTTCTTTTTTTGGTGTTATTTCATTTTTTTGCCTTGTTTCCCAATTCTCTATAAAACTTTTTTTTTTGGGTCATCAGTAAATTGCTAACTTTATACTTTTTCTTTGTGTTTATCTGCATATCTTCTAATTTTTCTGCCAGTGCCAATATTTTTAGTTTATTATTTGGAAATAGTGCCCGATAGATCCTGATATGTTCTGATACTGCATATTGCTTTTTTCACATCTTTGAGTATTTTTGTTGATCCGTTCCCTCTTCTATACTGTTCAAACAGTGACACTTCTTGTCTTAATTGCTTTATAGTTTTCTCTATTCGATACTTCCATGACGGCATTCCATTTCTCCCCTTCCTTTCCCTTACTACCCTGTGTTTTTGTGGTAAGACTTGGTATCTGTTAGTTGCAAAGTAATATATTCTTTCTACTTCTGTTACATCACATGAATTTCTATGGACAGCCATAATTACTGTGTTCATTTGTTTTATCAAACTTCTAACTTTTTTGGTTTTATTGACTTTCTGTAGTATAGTTCTTTCATTGATCTTAATTTGTCTGTCCATTTCTATTAAATCAAGCAACTCTTCTCTTAGATCACTTTTCTTTAAACTGAGGGCACATTCTTTGTTCTCCATTTCCTGTGAGCATTCTATAGAAAGTTCCAGAGCATTTTCCTGTGCCACATTCTCTTCAGTTTCTTCCTGTGTCATCCTTTGCTCTTTCATATCGGAACTCACTGGCGTAAGACTCCACAAAACTGACTGTGTCAAAGTTGCCACAGTTTCCTGTCCCCCCTCCCCCGTGCTGTGCAACTCCAGCTGAACGTTTGTACTGGTTTCCTATGGAAAGCTCCAAACTATCTTCATATGGCAACTGATGAGATGTTTCTTGCTTCACTGGTTTCTCCTAAATTTGGGAATCCATTCCTCTATCCAGCTGTGGTATTTTCTGAGTTAGATTGATACTCCATAACCTCAGTTTCTATTTCTTTAACTTCTCTGTTACTAATCCTTTTTTCTGCTTTTCCTCTTTGTTTTCTTATTTTTTGTATTGTAAAATTTTCCATATAGAGATGCCTTTGCCTCTATTTCTCTTCAAATATCTTTGGTGCTGCTCTTTTGTATCGATTAGTTTTACTTTCTCCTTTGCATAAATATTACACAATATTAAATCTCTTTTTTTTTCCATGTCCATATTTCTCCTTCCGATGTCTCCTGATCCTCCTGTTTCTCCTTACTTTGGGGACTCATTCCATCATGCTGTGATGTAACCTGTGTTAGACTTTCTACACTAAATCATTTACTTTGCAAGTATTCCATAACTTCAACTTCTATTTTTTTAACTTCTACTTTATTAATCTTCTATTCTACATTCCCTCTTGTGATCTTATTTTTTATTGTGAAATTTTCCATATATGGATGCCTTTGGCTGTATTTCTCTTTGAATATCTTTGGGGTTGCCTTTTTTGCATTGATTAATTTGGCACCATATCAGATCTCTCTCTCTCTTTCTCATGTTCATATTTCTTTTTTATAACTTTTAAAAGTTTCTAGATTTCATTCTTTTTTATTTTTGCAAATCCTTAGATGCTTCTTTTTCTAAACATATCAATGTTTCTTGGTCTATGCAATGTTTTTCACAAATCTGTTGTATTAATGAACATTAACTTTTATTTGAAGCTTCTGACAGCTTTTCTTGTGGAAGTATTTTTCTTTCCTCTAATTTCTCTCTTAATCTTTTTATATGTCTTCTGTCTGGAAATTCTGGGCTTCTTCCATAATAGTAACAATACATAATTTCTTTCTTATCCTCAGTAGTCCACTCTATCATCTTTATGGCTCTTTTTTAGCCTATCAGTTTTTGTGATTTTTCCTTGACTGCTGTTTCCTTCTACAAGAGGCAGGCCATCCTCCCCCTGGGCCTGACCTAGCTCCATTGTAGGAATGTTTCCATGTCTTGAGGATTCTACGCTGTCATTTTTTCCCATCCTAGCACTAGTGCGCCTACCAGGATCAGACACTTTTTTATCCTTGGTCTTGTGCACCCACATATATTTTTTATTTTTTAACCTACTTCTTTCCATGATATATGCTATATAAAATACAGTCTATACATGTGGAGTCTTAGTGAGATATTGTGAAAAATAGGGTCCACCTCATGAAGGTACTCACCAAAACTTGAGGATGAATTAATTTTCAGCAATTCTACCCTTCTTTACTGGCTGAATTATCATCTCTCCATTTGGCATCTCTTATTAAGAATGTCTGATGTCAGAGGAGGGCTGTGCCAGTGTAAAGGCTTAATTAGGTGAAATAAAGGTGGGTCTAAATTGATAAAGTATTGGTGAAATAATAGGTTCATCCAGTGTTGAAACCTATATGTCAGATAGGATCTTCAAGGAGGACAGTCTAGGTGCCAGTAAAGACACTGCTAAGGCAGTATGTTTTGGCTACATCAAGGTTTGTGAGGAGAACTTTGGCACTTCAAAATGCATGTCAATGCATTTGCAAGTCATTTGAAAAACAATACCTTCCACAGAAAAATTGGAATATTTCCATATTTCAAAATCTTGTACTGCACCCTTTGATTATCCATCTTTGTTGTGTTCAGTGACTTTATCCATCGTATCTTGTTTTTAACTGAGTATCAGTATTCCCTCTATATGAGAAGTTAAAACAAATAAGATAGTCAAAAAATACAGAAAGCTCTGCTTCAAATAATGGCAATAACCTATAACAACCATAAAAGTGTTTATCTAAAATTTGAGTGAATTGTTCTTACGGAAAAACACTAAACTCAAACATCTACCCAGTGGAATTATTATGAGGCTAATGCAGGATGTGAAGCCCTGAAAACAACAAGAATGTAAATGCTTATAAGGTAGGCATACCCAAATGATAAGATTTACTACAGCAGTGGGCTTTTCACAACTATTCTGAAAGGTTGTATGCTAAGAAAGTTTAATGGTAGAACAATGCAGTGCCAACATTTCACCAAACATTGCATAGTATTATCACAAAATCCTACGGCAAGGATTCTTACTGATGGTGCACAATCATATTACAAATCATGCAGTGTACTAGATAGGTCTTTTGACAGAAATAATATAAAAATATTTTGAAGCAGATTATTGCTTAAGTGTTTTGTAAAACACATTTAGTAATACATTTAAAGATAATTAGTAGCGCTAGTATCTTTCAAACCAAATAAAAAAAAAAAATCATAAATGCTACTTTAACTAATTTATCATTTAAAAATATATGACTCCTTTGTCATATAAGAAAATCAAACAGCAGGTCAAAGGGAGTGGGATGCCAACAGATTATTAATGCACTCCAATATAGCAAACTATCATGCAGTCTAGGGATTCAAAGACTGAGGTTATAAATAAACAACATAGGTCCACTCCCTAAAAACAGACAAACATATTCATGGTAGAGCTATGTAGGTATTCTTGATAAGAATTTACTGAAACTGAAACAAGCTATTAAATGCAAGTTTAATGAGCTACTGCTTCAACGTTTCTTTCAAAAACTTCTATCTTCAGTGTTAAATTGTAGAATTGTCTCATCTGCATAAAAATAGTATAACAGTAAGCTTCATTTTAGATATTCACTAAACTTCTTTCTCGTCAGTTAATTGAACATACAAACTTTTGCAAGCCTTCCTGGTTTTTTCAACTATAGAAAGGTAATGCTTGTGGAAACCTAGTTATTACATAATGGTGTATTTAAGTACCTGGAAGTCTTCATCAGGAAGAGCAGCAACAGAAGAAAAGCCAACAGAATCAGGACAGGATGAAAGAGAATCAGTTCTATCCACTGAGAAGCACTGTGTCCAACAATAAATTATTATCATTATTATTGCCACAATACCACTTAATGTTCCTTAATAAATAATAATATCCTAACAGAAGTAACAAAATGCAATATTGCTCCAGTTTCAAATATCCGGTAAAACAGGAAAACACATTCTAGTTCAGTACTTAAACTTTTATTACAGTTACAAATATTGAAGATGCTTATTTGTGCATTTTAAAAACAGCTCCCTCCAACTCTTGTAAGCTATGGTGTCCAACAGCCCGATTCATTCTGTGGAAAAGAATGCCTGTAGTTACACACCACCACTTACTTTGTTGTTTATGTCAGCAATGTGATACCACTGATGCAAACACATTCAGGTTTGCGTGCACATACTACATGGCAAATGTCTGTCAGTGTTCCTAATTTGTCCTAGACTTCTAGAACAGAAGCCACAAACTTTCTACTATAACAGAAGAGCTGGCATCAGAATGTTCAATATATCCACCTCATGACTCACCCTTTAGTACCCTGGCCACTAACCAGACATGGCCTGCTGATAACACAGACAGTCACATTTTCTCTGTGCCATCTGAGCAGCTGATTTGTGCCCTTTTAATTACAAAACAAATCTTGGAAGGGTCATCTGCGTTTGACATTTGCATGCCTGTTTTTGCAGTTATCTTTGCTCCCATCAATTCAGTGCCCCTGATAACAGCAGGTGTGACCAGAGCACACTTATCCCACCCTTTTTTCTGTAATCTGGTTGCTGTTCCTGAATGGATTGCACTGACACTTGAGTGACCAAGTACTTCCTTTTCATATTCTAACATATCTGTGGTACCCCTACAAATGGTGATAGACAGGACATAAACACCACGCAAGTAACAACAAGGAAGAAAAACATTCACCTTGCCCTAGGAAAGAAAGAAAACATCTCTCAAGTTTTTGCTTCCACAGTCTAACCTTACATGTTGACAGAGCTATTCTAAAACCCAGAGTATCAGACTGTCTGCCTCTGCACTAGTGAGGTAGGAGGTTTCTAAATTTAAATTAGTGAAATCTGAAAGCCTAAATCCATAGTACCAAACCACTACACAACCACAATAAAACTGGCCATAACAGATATGCTTTGAAAAAACTAGTTTGTATCTTAGTGATCTTAACTAAGCAGCTTACCTGAGACTGGTATTTGTTGCATTTTTGAGGCTTATGATCATGCTCATAAAGATCGAGAAGAACCTGAGTTCTGTATCCTATTTCTGATGACACTTTTCTTGTTGCAGACTATCAGCAGATGGTGCAAAGAAGAATAACACAGAAAAAAAGACAGAGAGAGAGAGAGACAGATGTGGAAGGAAAGCTTATGATTTACTTCTGATTCTTTAGTAAAAGGAAACAAGAAAATGAAAAATTCCATGACACAAAGTAAGCAGCTGTTAAAAGCAGCTTGACATGTGAGTAGCTGCATCTGTTTCTCTAACCATATCTTTACACCTGATACAACAGCAAATACCACATACAGACAGTACTCCCATAACCTAGCAGCTATGCATACCTTCATCACTTACTTGGCATTAACTGAGAAGTGTGCTAATAGCATGCTTTTAAGCCACGCTGGGGTGGTTACTGCAAACAGTCTCCTGGATTTCATTGACTACATAATTATGAAGTATATTAGAATACGGCAGTATGATCAATCAGCATTTTAGTTAACAGGCTAGGTGTAGAGCATTATATAACTTAGTTATAAAATATTTTATTAATGAAGGTTTTGTGATGTTTACCTGCTAAGTCACTAATGCCATGCATGCGTTTCCACTGGCTACCTGGGAGCAAAACGAATGTAAGTGAAATGCTTATGGTCACAGACTATGCAAATTTCAGGGGTGAGATCTAAGGATATTCAAATGTAGGTGCCTCATTACAGAACCACTGTCTTTGTCTGTTATGATACTTTATCTCCAGTTAAAAAAAAAACAGGATTTCATGACAAAAAGGGCAAAGTAGGTATTGCTCAGAGTAAAGACATGAATAGTTTGTGTATGAGGGGGCTAATGTCAAGCAATAGTGACGTTTGTAAAAGTACAAAGTTGCAGATGATTAACAGTTATGTTTTTGTATTTGAATTCAGTTCTTTTGTGACTATTACTGCTGTGGTGGTGCTGCGGTAGCGTTGTTGCCTCACAGTAAGATACTGTCCGGTTCGATTCTCAGCTAGAGCGTCTTCTGCGTGGATGGGTGTACCTTCGTTGAAGGTTGTGCATCAGGCCTGGCAAGCCGGTACGCAAAAATCAACTGCCAATCATTAGCGGACCGGAGTTCCGCTGGGAAAAGCCAAAAGACACAAATAAACTGCTGTGGATTTACTGATGAAAGTGAATTTCTTTAAGATGATCCATAAATCATGTCACATGGCTGAGAGTTAGGAAAGAATGAAGAGAGTGGAATGGAGAGCTCAGAAAATTAATGAAGTGATTTAGCCTTTTGTACCTAGGCTTCCTGTAACCATCTACTGAATCAAATGCTACAGGAAATTGGAAAGTCACTAAGTTAAAAATGGACAGGGAAACAACATTCCCTATAATCTCAAAGAAGTAAGGGTAGTGTGATGGCATTGTAACCATGACAAAGTGGGTAAGGCAATGGATTCAGAATTTATTCGGGCTTCCCCGCATAGGTTTGAATCCTTTCAATTATGAAGATAAAACAAAAAAAAAAGAAAAAAGAAAAAAACAAAGCTAGACAACTGTAGTATGCAAGCAAAGTTGTCATTAAAACAACATAAGGAGAGTGATGTTACAATACTATCTAGAGAGATGCTCTCTCTCTCTCTCTCTCTCTATATATATATATATATATATATACATAAACAAAATAACAATGTTTATTTCTTAAGAATGCATCTGCCAAGTGACAGAGACAAGGAAGAAACCATCCAAAGAAAAGCTGAGAAATAGTTTTTGGGTATGCACAAGGAAATCAATATAGTGACTGCTATATTGGGAAGGAAGTAAAAGACAATGGAAGATAGGGGATATTAAAATTTGGTTGTGGGGTTAAGAGGAATTAGACAAAGAAGGGAGAATAGCATCATCAAAGAAGGGATTGCTGATACCATACACAATTTCTCAGTACAGTGAGAGGAAGGAAAGACTGTGTGGAGATTCACATCAGTAAAAGATTGGCATATACAGTGGATATAAAAAGTTTACACAACCCTGTTAAAATGCCAGGTTTTTGTGATAAAAAAAAAAAGACCACAATAAACCATTCCAAAACTTTTCCCACCTTTAATGTGACCTATAACCTATACAATTCAGTTGAAAAACAAACAAATCTGTTAGGGGAAAAATATAAAAAATAAAAAATGCATGATAAGCTGGTTGCATAAGTGTGCAAACCCTTAAACTAATACTTTGTTGAAGCACCTTTTGATTTAATTACAGCATTCAGTCTTCTTGGGTGCACACCTGCCATCAATTAAAGAGACTCTGATTAACTCCAAATAAAGTTCAACTGTCCTAGTAGGTTATTCCTTACATTTACTCAGTTGCCTGCTACAGGAAAAGCCATGGTTCACAGAGAGCTTACAAAGCATCAAAGGGATCTCATTGTTGAAAGGTATCCGTCAGGAGAAGGGTACAAAAAATTTCCACAGCATTGGATATAACATGGAACACAGTGAAGACAGTCACTAAAAAGTGGAGAAAATACGGGACAAAGGTGAGGTTGCAAAGAACTGGACGTCCCTCCAAAACTGATGAAAAAACAAGATGAAAACTGGTCAGGGAGGCTGCCAAGAGAACTACAGCAACACTGATGGAGCTGCAGGAATTTCTGGCAATTACTGGCCGTGTACTACATATGACAACAATCTCTCGTATTCTCCATATGTCTGGGCTATGGGGTAGGATTGCAAGACGGAAGCCTTTTCTTACACAGAAAAACAACCAGGCCCAGCTAAAATTTGCAAAACAATACATCAAGTCTCCCAAAAGCATGTGGGAAAATGTGTTATAGTCTGATGAGACCAAGGTTGAACTTTTTGGCCACAATTCCAAAAAGTACATTTGGCTCAAAAACAACCCTTTGCATCACCAAAAGAACACCATCCCCATACTGAAGCATGGTGGTGGCAATATCATGCTTTGGGGTTGCTTTTCTTCAGCTGGAAATGGGGCTTTAGTCAAGGTGGAGGTAATTATGAACAGTTCCAAATGCCAGTCACTTTTGGCCCAAAACCTTCAGATGTCTGCTAGAAAGCTGAAGATGAAGAGGAATGTCACCTTTCTACAGGACAATGATGCCAAGCATACATCTAAATCAACAAAAGAATGGCTTCACCAAAAGAAAATTAAAGTTTTGGAATGGCCCAGCCAGAGCCCAGACCTAAATCCAATAGAAAATCTGGGGGGTGACCCAAAGAGGGCTTTGCACAAGAGATGCCCTCACAATGACAGATTTGGAGCGCTTTTGCAAGGAAAAGTGGGCAAATATTGCCAAGTCAAGATGTGCCATGCTAACAGACTCCTACCCAAGAAGACTCAATGTTGTAATTAAATCAAAAGGTGCTTCAACAAAGTATTAGTTTAAGGGTGTGCAAACTTATCCAACCAGCTTATTGTATAGTTTTTATTTTTTTATATTTTCCCCTAACAGATTTGTTTGTTTTTCAATTGAATTGTACAGGTTATAGGTCATATTAAATGTGGGAAAAGTTTTGAAATGATTTATTGTGGTCTCAGTTTTTTTATATCACAAAAACCTGGCATTTTAACAGGGGTGTGCAAACTTTTTATATCCACTGTATTTTGCAAAAGAATTTTATCTAGCACTTCAGTGCCAGTAGACCAGCTAGGATAATGATTAAGGTCTTCTCTTCTCACGCACAAGGTAAAAGGTTTAATCCTGACCTCTAGTTAATGCCTGCATGACTCCATGGGCCTCCCAAAAACACTCTGAGTGTTTTCATCTCAAACTCACCCAAGAATGGAATTGTGGGCAGCAGCACAGACTCTAAATGGTGTTGCATAAGGGGAAGAATTGCACAGACCAATTATTTTGGCCATCTACTGAGGTGCACAGAAGCTTCAAGACAGAGAACATTGAGTTAAAAAGAATGGCAGTGCCTCAAAGCAGCACGTGTAAGGACTACAGAACAGATACAATGCTAAGCCAAGTATGGAAGCAAAGTACATAAGTAAAAGCTGGTGATGGAATGCAGAAGTCCAGGAAGTCATGAAAAGAAAGAAGGAGTGCGGGAAAAAGTGGCAAATAGAAAAGATGGACCAGACTATGAAGGAATACTGGTTGGCTAACAAAGAGGCCAAGGGAGGAGGTGCAATAGGAAAAAACAAGACATGAGAGTCACTTCTGCAAAGTGACTCAGTAGATGGCACAAAGAAACTATATCAGGTTGCAAGGCAAAGACAGAAAGATAAAGAAGACAGTCATACACCATTCAGACACCATTTATAAGGGATGCCAGCAACAACCTACTCACCAGTCCAAGGAACATCAAAGGCAGACAGAAGGAGCACATCTAGCAGCTTCTGAATGAAGAAAACCCCACAGAAGCTGTACTGCCATAAACAGCCTACAATGAAAGAAGAGGAGGAGCACACCAAAGAACAAGTAAGACCAGCATTAAGGAAAATAAAGTCAGGGAAATCAGCAGGCTCAGATGAGGTCACAGCAGACATGATAAAGATGTTGGGTGAGACAGGAGAGAAACACCTCCTGAGAGTACTCATAGCAGTATGGAGAGAAAGGCATATCCCAGATAACTGGAGAGTAAGCATACTAGTGCTAAAGTTCAAGAAAAAAGGGGACATGCACAACTGTGGGCAGGATAGGGGTATCAAACTCCTATCAAACTGCATGAAACTTCTGGTGAGGGTGACTAACAAATAAATAGCAAAGTAGTAGAAAGTGAGATGGGAGATGAGCAGTTCATATTTGGAACAGGTTACAGCACAGTAGTTGCAGCAAGGCAGATAGCTGAAAAGAAGCTAGAGATGAGGAATGAATCCAAACGGGCATTCCTGCACTTGGAGAAAGGATACAACAAGGTCACAAGAAAGCTGATTTGGGCAGTCCTGCTGTGCTTCAAAGTCCCAGAGACACTAGTAGAATTAGTGCAGGCTATGTACAAGGACCCAATGATTCAAGTATGAACAGACTCTTAGAGGGATTCCCAGTGGGACTGGGTATGCATCAGGGTTCATCTCTGAGCCCACCACTGTTCATACTGGTGATGGACTATGTTAGCAAACAGGTCAGAAGGACAGTGCAACAAATTTGCTGTATGGAGTCAATGTGATATAGGCAGACTCTGAGCAAGACCTTCAGCAAAGGAAATTGTAATGGAATGTAAAACTGAAAGCACAAGGGATAAAACTAAGAACAGATAAGAAAGTTGTAACAGCAGCAAATGAGGGAAATCAAAAGATGAGAATCGAGGTGGAAGGGAAAATACTGGAACAGGTAGACAGCTTCAAGTATCTTGCAGGGGTGGTTGAGGACTAAAGACATGTGAATGAGGAGGTCAAAGTTAGAATTATAGGGGCTCTAGGAAACTGGCATAGAGTGTCAGGGGTAGTATATGACTAAAGAAAGCAAAAGAAGCTGAAAAGTAAGGAGTTCAAAATAGTGGTGTGACCAGTACTACCATATTATACAGAAATCTGGGCAGTAGGCCCAGCAGTTGCGGAATCTAGAGGTGATGAAGATGAAGTGCCTGAGACAGGAGGTAGAATGCACACTGTAGGACAGATGAAGAAATAAGGATATAATGGCAGAAGCCAAAGTAGCTGCAACTACCGAAAAGGTCAAACAGAACAGATTATGGTGGTTCAGGCACATCTGCAGAAAGGTAGAAGGCAATCTGGTGAAGATTTGGGACAGACAGAAGAAGGCAAGAGTAAATTGTGGGTGTCCAACAAAGAGGTGGATGGATTGTGTGAGTGAATACCTGCGATAGTCAAGCATGAGTGCCAAAGAAGGTAGGAGAGTGACATTGAAAAGAGACAGATGGTGACAGTTAACAAAGCATTCTGACCCCATGTAGAAAATAGAAAAAAAGACTGATGATGATGATGATCAGGTATAAAGCACAAAGAGAAAAATACAGGTATTAATATTAAATTTTTGTCATGAAATTCTTATGTTATATAACCATTTGTGTTCTGTGAATTCATGTAACAAGGCTCAAATAATTAGCTTTTTATTGGTATCACTCCCTTAGTATTTTAAATACAATATGAAAAAATGCCACCGTTATTATTACCTTGAAATCTTCAACAGGGAAAGCACAGGAGGAAACATCAACAGAAGAAGAGTCAGAGCAGGATGGAAGGGAGAGAGCTGCACCTGCAGACTTTTGCTGAATTCAACATAATATTATAATTAAGAAAAGATGCCATAAAAGTGTATTAAGTGTAAAAACAATCTGTGCATTTATTGTATTTTACTAATAAAACTGCAACTAATAAAAAATGTGCAGGACTTTGAATTATCACCTTTATTATTATGACAGTTTAAGTACTTATGTAACACGTTTTTCCTTTGTTCCTGTCTGACAAAAATGAATAGCCACCATATTAATTCTGTATATATCAATGAGGCAGAAATTTTTGCACTACTAATATCACAGTGAAAATATACTGTCTGTTGTTATCATTATGAAGTGGTACAAAGTTTTACTTTTACTAAAGCTTACCTGCACTGACGATTTAGTGCATGGTCGAGGCCTATGATCGTTTTCATAAAGACTGACAAGTACTTCAGCTCTGGCACCTATTGTGGCTGATACCTTCCCTACTGTCATCTATCCAGGAAAGTTAAAGGGAAAAGATTTGAAAATACAAATGTGAGAAGAAAGAAAGAAAGATGATACTGCAAGATTAAGTTCAGAAATAAGAAAGTCAAAGTTTTCAAGGCAAAGCAGAACATTAAAGAAGAAAAATTAAAAAAAAATAATTTCAGGTACTTGCAGACACAGGGCTAAGGATCTTAATAGGCAATCAGTCTATAAATAATCAATTTATTTTAGTGACTTGTTCATAAATGCAACACTATAAACAATTGCAGTGGTTGCATAATGTCACACTTTGCTCACATTGCTTCCACTATTACAGTGAAAAACTAATTGTTCATTTCTTAAATGTAAATACACCAAGTTTACTTTCAAATGAATGCAGTACACAGTTTCACGTAAAATAAATAAACTCTTGCAATATCATGTTCCACCATGCATGCCCTTTTCTTTGCAGTGTATTACTTTTACTTTCAAGCATTTTAGTCTCAATTCATTGAGCGAATTCAGACAACTGCAGTTCACAGGTTTGTTACTTAAATCTCCATCTAATATAAAACTACCAATTTTACAAATACTGCATAACAAATGTATATATTTTAAGCAAGTAGATCAGTGAAGCCTACCTGAAAAAAATCATACATAAAATGCTCATAATTGTGGGTACATAAATAACCAGATTAACTGGCCTCTCCCTGTTTCTGAGGTCCTGATATATCAGAAAATTTAATTTCTGTTCCTTGACATATGTAACTAATTATAATATATTTGGCTCCATCATAATTATTTACATATTTAAATGTATATTTAGACATGGTCCTACACTACAGTAGTGAAAATTCTGGCAATTAAAATGCACTCATCCATTCTTCAGTATCCATTTTATTTTAATTAGAGTCACATGCAGCCAAGACCTACCCAGCTCTCAATGGTCATAAGCCAAAGAACTAAATCTGTATGGGATGCCGATCTGTCGCAGGATTTACAGATATGCTTACTTGCACACAGAGTCCTCGCCTATGGGCATTTTAGAGGATTACTGATTCACCTAACAGGATAGCTTTGATATATGGAAATAAATTGGAGAATTCAATGAAACTCCACAATGACAAATGAAGACCTGCAGATTCTGCACTGAAGGCACCCCATAAAACAAAAACTCAAACACAGAATCAACATCTGTGAGGTAGCAACAGAACTGTTGCACAGATGTGATACTCTACAATGAAAAAATATTCTCTGTAATTATTCATTCATTAAAAACTAAATGAAAACTCCAGCCAAGCTAGAACTTCCACTGAGTGACCTCTCATACCTCTTGTATCAGTGGCATATGGCATATATGCAAATGACCCTTATGAACATCAGGTGTTTCAGCTATATGGCGATTTTTAGTTAATTATTCATTCATGCAATGTGCTGTGGAAACCTGCAAAAATACTAAGCAATTTGGGTTAACAATGTGCAAAGAAAAAAAAAAAAAAACAAACTGGAAACAACAATAACAACAACAAAAAAAACAGAATGGTAAACAGACACAAACAGTCCCGAAAAACTGAATATAAGAATGTTTATTAAAATCAACAAAATAAGCGCTTTCGTTTTGATCCTGTCCTATGTATACTTAATTGTTGGTATTTCATTTAAAGCTGGGATTGACTGGCATTCATTGTAATTTGCCAAAACTGTTCTTTCTTTTTCAGTATACCATTACATCTAAAAAAATACATTAAACACAAAGACTACACTAGAAAAGACTAATTCAATAAATATTACTATTATTTGAAAGTCTTCTAAGTATAAAATATTTGTTATCCAGAAAAAAGTCCACATTTTCATTTCAAATCATTTATGGACAGCTCATTTTTTTTTAAATTAATTTGTTGACTAAGTGACTGAACTGGTCCTTAATGGACCCTTTTTATCCATGCACTGGTCCACTACTTGCTACTATCAGGGAACAGCAATGTGCAACACTAGGGCAATTAGGTACCAGAAACAAATCATACAAAAGGACAAGGATACTGAACATTCCGCATATTTTTTTCTTTAAGCTGCAAGACACAACTTCAAATCTGCAAAGTACATGGCAGCTTTAGAATTATCAAGCAGATAATGCTTTGTTTCCCAAGTCTACACTGCCATCAGGGCACACTTTTTCACCTTGCCCATTAATGCCTCTCCAAGGGGGTAAAGCAGAGAGAGGAATAGGGCAGCAGCTAGTTCCAGGATTTTTTGATTGTATTATGCCCCTAGTGTTGAAAGGGCAAACTGTCACATGTAATTCAAATTCAGACTTATGTAACTACTTACCGACTAAATAATATAATTAGTAAAACAGCTAAATACAAAACATAAATTAAGCAAATAAAACAAAGAATAAAGCACAGTGAAAAACTGAGGGAAAAACTGCCACTGAAAGCCAGAAGCCAGGTTAAAGAAGTACAGCATAACACTCTCCAAGACACCAAGGTAGCAAGTTGCAGAGATGTGGTGTCTGATAAGGAAATGAGTCTACAACAAAAGACTCAAGATGTACACCCATAACTACAGCAATCCAAAGGGGAAAGTGTAGAATTCCCAATGCAGGTAATATGGAATAATAACTTCATTTAAGTCAAATAAACCCAAGCCAAGCCATGTAGGGATAAGAATATTATATGTTCGAAGTCTGAAAAATTTGAATCTCATATGATCGACTCCATATGAGTGAAGTTTTCAAACATCGAACATAAACTATAAACAGACTAAAAATAAAAAAAAAACTACCTGAATGCTCTATGCAGGGGGGCAAGCCACCCTGCACTTCCCACACCCCCCCACTACTTAAATATACCAACTCCGAGATCATACTACATTGAAGTGAAGGGAAATATTCCCTATGGCGATCTCCACTGAAACATTCAATGTTTGAAAACTTTGCTCATATAATGTCGATCAAATGAGATTCGAAGTTTTCAAACTTCGAACTTACAATATAGACCCATAAGAAGACTTAAACTAAAGATTTTGAATACAAATAAAAAATAGTCAGGGAGTGAGTGCAGCCTCCACAGTATAAGGGTGATCGTCTGGTAATAACATCTAACTGTAAGTAACCAGGGTACAGATTTCTGGAATGGAAGTAACCTGTGAATGTTAGTGTCACGATGCATAATCTATACAAAATCTATATTAGTAATATAGCAGTAATTCACTGACCCTGCTTCATTTCTTCAGAAATACTAAATATGATCTTACTTTTGAAGATATATCCAAGATGGTAAATAAAGAAAGGTATAAATAGATGTGGAAAAGAACCAGAAAGCAAAACAGTTGAAAGATACCAAATAAGTATTCCATGAGACCTACTACTATGTCTAACATGCTGTGCACATGGCCCTCATTGATGCTTAAGAGCAGTCCAGGTAACTCCATGGTTATGGCTTTTCTAATTACACTTTTTTCTGTCTGTTACAAGTTTCCTACCTTGTCATTTAATAATTCTCTTGAGATTTTGAGGAAGTTATGTGCCAGCTTCCACATTAACATCAGGTTTGTAACAGGACGCCCTCAGACGTATTCAGCCATGCGACAAGAACAAGGTTACATATTAACTTAGCTTCGGCCTTCTACTTTTATGAACTTTTGACTCTCATTAGGACAGCACTGTCATGCCCCATTGCCACAGGTCAAACAAAATTTATTTCTCCAACTTACTTTCCATTTTTTTTCATATTTCTTTTAATGTCTTCTGTACAATGGATGGACTGCATTGTAATGATCTAAAAGATTCTGCCAGCCAAACTGGTAAAAAAAAAAATCTCTTTCCCCCTTAACCCTCTGTATAATTTCTTAATTGTCTTCAGATGTAACCTGATACTAGATTTCCTTACATAAAGTACTCCCTCATCCAATATTCTGTGTTCTATCATAGTTACGACTTATTAAGCACAATATTAGTCACCCGCTCTTTTACAGGGTTTTTTAACTATGTTCTGTGGTATACAGCCAAAATAATTATGAAACAGTCCAATAGTACTCCTTATGAATGTCTAATGAAAGTCTAAGGATTGTAATTGCAATCCTCTGAAAAGTAAAATTTTATATGTAAATGGGGGAATATCCTCTTCTTGAAATGCAAATATATTGGAAATAACATATGTAAGTAGCAGATGTGTGAGTACTGCAGGGAAATAAAGCAAGTTTCAGATTTTTTTTTTCAGTCAGCATCACACTAATTTTCAAAGTGTCATGCTTACAGTATTAAATCTTACACTTCCAGTAGGGAGCCTATCATTATATGCCTTTCTCCTTTAAAAGAAATGATAACAGATGACATTTGTTATGGCAGTTTCCCCACCAGATGATTTATTAAACTTATAAACTGGTGGTGGTGCTGTGGTAGCATTGTTGCCTCACAATAAGACGTCCTGTTCAATTCTCAGCTAAAGCGTCTTCTGTGTGGAGACATGCGTGAATGGGCATACCTTTGTTGAAGGTTGTACGTCAGGGCTGGCAACTCGGTACGTAAAAATCTACTGCCAATCATTATCGGACCGGAGTTCTGCTGTGGCGACCCCTAACCGGGAAAAGCCGAAAGATACAACAACATAAACTAAAAAATTATTTCAACACTTTTGAAACCATTTAACTACCTTTCTTCTACAGCAAAATATATTGATACAGACACAGTTTAATGCAAATATTTCATTATTCAAATAAACTAGAAATGTGACCACAATTATCAACACAGACATACAAAGACAGTGAAATAAGGAAAACTGATTTGAGACATTTACACTTCTGAACCACTAGTGAATGTGTGTGTGTGTGTGTGTGTGTGTGTGTGTGTGTGTGTGTGTGTGTGTGTGTGTGTGTGTGTGTGTGTGCATGCGTAGTAGGATTCTTTTATATAAAAAAGATGGAGTATTGCCAGCTTACAAAACTAAATTAATTAGCTTAGAATGATAGAAATGTTTTCCTGTGCAACCACTTCTTGAAGGTAAAAGTTTTCTTCTCTGGTCATGCATATGAATGTTCTGTTACAGACAAAAAGTATTTCACATAATCTGCATTTCAAACTGTTTTTTTCATTGAAGATTTACACACGGTTGCCTTTGTCTAATCACTCAGGCTTCACCCTTGTGATTAAACTACACCGACCGTGGGTAAATCTTCAATATACCACACCAAGTCATTGGTTATTGAGATATTATTACACTCCTGCTTATGCAATCAGCACAAGTTAGATCTAATTTGCACAATAGAAAATAGAACAACAAGCAACTGAAAATACATGCAAAGCCATAAAGAAAGAAAACATTTCTAGAAAAAATACCTGGCCCTGACAGGTGGGGTTTACTTTTTGTTTTGATGTTGCCTTTTCACCTGTGTAGTGGTTAATAAAGCCAGTCTGCATTACATGATAAAGAAGAAAAAAGTCTGTTCAAAATGTTTAGTGGTTGAATGACAAGAAATCAGTTGAAAGGTCAAACTTATAAGAAATAAAACAATGAAATTTTAAACACAAAATACAACTACAACTTAAAAATCAAGCTGTTAGTCAAGAAAGCACTTTAATATTTTATAATTAGAAGAATATTTCAGAAGAAAAGTAGAGGGACCTGTATTCTGCTGAGGGGCTACAGTACTTACAATGCAAATAGCAAATAATAGTCATATTCGTTAATAAAGTCAATGCATTTCTTGGCATGCATTTTAGAAACTGATAAGTACAGCTATGTCCAGTATCCTGTAGTACTGTTACACTGTCTGGATTTGTACCACTTTCAATGCATCATGCCACGCTATCTATTCATTTATGTAAAAAAATACAAGCATATTGTCTACAATGTTTCAAAGGTTATAGCTTCTATGTCTCAGTTTTGTAGCTTTCAATAAAGTATACTATCAACTGCTTTGACACGAGTTTACCAATGTCCAAGAGCAAACTACAGGCCTTTGCACAGTTGAAGACTAACAGAGGAAGTTATGTACATATTTTTTGTCATAGAATGTCATCAATGTATCTGTCCTTACATACTGACATCCACTATGTTCTATATTTTCATTACTGGGACAATATTCAGACAGCTTAACCTTAAAGCTTTCAGAGCTTGAATTTTTTTCTGGCTAACATTCTAGTTCATTACCTATGAAAGGCCAAACATTTTGTAACACTTCCTGCATGTTGCTCTGTAAATATGAAACAAAAAAAAAACTTACAAAACTACTTTTGATAATTCCTACATGCATCCCTAAGGACTGTCAGGTTTGCTGGAAGTTTATATTTCTAGTAGTGACTTGACTGCACACATTGCAGAATATATCCCTCTTTATAGCAGTCCAGTGAGAGGCAATACCTCAGGTAGAGTGTGTTTGAAGAGCAGCAAGAACTGCAGTACTTTAGAGCCTGAGAAAGGCAGCATGAAGAAGTACTGTTCCCTCTTATGCAATAGTGAAAAAACAAAATGCTGTTACTTTTCCTAACTTGTATAAAGTAAAGCAAAATACTACTCGTGTAACTATAATGTGTAAACCAATGCCTAGTTTCCACTGGGAGTAATTAAACAGGTTATAATAAACTGAGACAAGTATTTCAAACAAACTAAAGAGTGGTGTGGAAAACTGTTTCATTGTGGGTAAACATTCATGGCTAGCTACAAGAGAAGCGTACATTTCTGAATTCTTTCTAGGAAGACAAAGAAATGGCACACAGCACTTTGAAGAAAGAAAATAAGGTAACATGCTAGGTGTTTGATGATCAAGACCTCATATAAGAAAAATTGATTGAAAGGCATGTTTGTTGAAAGAAGTCAATGCGTTTTGTATTTTGTTCTTGCTCAAAGGTTCGGTGACCTTGGATTGAAATGAGTATGATATTCTAGGGTTCAACAAGTAAAGCCTCCCACAAAAGTGCATGGTAGGATGACTATACAGACAACAAGCCACAACAGTAATAAGTGATTTAATTTCTTATTTTTTAATGACTCACTTTCAAGGAACAAGCCCCTGAAGAACTGAATAAGAGCCAGAAAGCAGCACTCAAAACTGCAGCTGCCTCTAAAGGGAACAGAGTTCATGAACATCAAACAAAACAAAGAAAAAAAATGAAGGCAAAAAATGATTGCCATTAAGACATAAAAACACCAAGGAGGACTTATTTATATTTTTCTTTGTGACAAAGCAATAGACTACTACTGCAAGAAAAACTGAAATGATCAAGGTGTGCAATTTTATGGGAAAGCAACAGCCACAAATTATGGAAGGAACATAAATGCTTGACTCCTGGCTAAATAAGTTAAACAAATTCATCTGATTGCAGTCAACCTATTGAATGAGCCATGCCTGGCCAACAGAATATGCATCCCCCTTATGGAAGGCTACAATTAAAATAATGTGACATTTATGGTGCATGAAGGCTATCAAACATACCCTTCAACTGTTCCTAGTTTTCAAGGATGGCCCTCACTTTGGACAGTGTAAGTGGTGCAACAAGCAGCACACTCACCTTTGGTGCAGAAGGTTGTGGTTTCTATTCCCCCATCAGGTAGGTTGCTTACTGACACTGCAGTGCAGCATAAGGGGAGTGCCGACAGTTCCATCCTTCAGATGATATGTTAAATCAAGGTTCCATCTGCTTGAGCAGGGGGCAACTCAAGTGGATTTAAAAGATCCCATGGCACCTATCGAAAAGAGTAGGGTAAGTTCCTCAATGCCCTGACCACATTTTCCCTAGTAATATACATACCACCTTAGGTTTCCCCCTGGAAAGAGGCTATTAGCAAGTAGGTACAGTGGGTACCTATCTGTTTGCTGGTATATCACATGGAGGCAACAAAGGAAACTCTACAAGTACTTGCACTATTTCTATAGTATAAAAAAGCTATTACTCCAAAAATACCTTGCATCATAAAGGCTCCAAAGCATACTCCTAATCCCATTGCTGAAAAGTTCATTCTAAAAGTGGTTGCTACAAATTATACAAGCAAAGGCATCTCTTACATACAGATCCTTGGAGAAGTCCATTAACTCTGGGCAATACTGTATGTCCTACAGAGTTCAAGGTGGTCCACCAATGAACTCTCAAAGTCCACTGAAAGATCCTTGTCTTTATCCTCACATTGGCAACCATGCACAATGATGCAACCATATATTCAAGAAGCTTAGCATTCAAGAGAGAGGAAGATGGTCAGCAAATGTTGATGCAGGTGGTAAGGAATGCTAAGTATAGCTGCCTCCGCCCTGCATGGTGTCTGGAAACTAGCCAAGCTGTAGAGGATGGGTCGAGCTTTTTAGAGAGCACTGTGATTCTAAGGGATACAAACAACTCCATTTTGGTGTCTCTGGACTGCACCAGTTTATTTCGGAGGAGGTGCCATTAGAAGACATACGTTCAGATACTGGAAGACTTTTTCAAATTGGCAACTGTCAAATTTGGTTACCAGGCACATGTAGATAGTAAATATCCTTTGGATAATGAACAAACGAGGAAAGGGTTTTGAATGAGAAGAAACTGTCTCTTGCCTCAAACAGCAGAAAACTGATACACCACTTTTGTTCTGATGTGTAGATAATCATCTTGGTGGATAAAGAACACATTCAGTACCTCTAAGGAAGCAAAATAAAGGATAACTTTATGGTGAGAACAGGCAAAATTTTCATTTTCAGACGATAATATTTATGTCACTAAGGGTCTAGAATAAAACAGATCAAATATTCCATGTCTTTTTTAGGAATCATGAAAATGTGAGAGCAACACCATCACCCAAGAACACAGGTGTGTATATCACACACACCCACACCCAAACACAGACACACACACACACACACACACACACACACACACACACACACACACACACACACACACACACACGCACGTGCTTGTGCGCATGTCTGCACATACCTTTTCCCTAGCTTCTGACTTAAATGTCGCATTCCTCTTTTTGCTAAGGGCTTTTGAATGGTGCAGCATCTGTTATGGTGTACATGGATAGAGAAGCTGAAATACATTCTGGATAATAACCTCCAAGTACCTCTCTGAAGCATTCACTGTAGGTGGTAGCTCTCCATAGGGATGGCATCTGTGAAGGACTCAGAAGAATGGGTGGAATGACTGCTGTAACCTCTCTGAGTCCTAGTGCAGATGGGATAGTTTTTGGGGTACCAGTAAATAAGCCCAATGGCTCCACTACCCACACCTAATTGGCACATCCATTCCAGGGACATGGAAGCCTGGTATTCCAAGGCTAGGTGAGAGCCATATAGTCAATTTATTCACATCCGAATCCCAAACAGCTCTTCTGTTCCCCAGTGTGTGTCAGATTGCAGACAGCAGGACAGATTACTGGTCCTAGAAGGCACAGAGCTCCCTCACCACCTGTGGCTCCTGCAAATCCATTACAGCTGTCTTCTGACTGGAAGCATGCACATGCAGGCTGGATTCCCTTCAGCTTCACTACTGCTAAACATCATGACAGTGCAGACTTGGCTGGCTCAAACTCCAACAAGTAACACCTAGTGCTCCTGCTAAGTGTCACCACTGTGGCAAGCTACTGCAGCCTCCTCCCAAGTGGCAAGCCAGCAAAAGGTGTTCAATCCAACCCCATCCCCTCCTTGGCTCTTATAAGAAGCTGAACTGTTACTGAAATGTAGCTTTCTCTCTCTACCTCATGGAACTGGCTTAGGAAATTATACTTTTGCAATAACTGGGACAAAAACTGTCTTTCATTTTGTTACAACTGTTGATAACAGACACTGAAAAGAAATAACCACAGATGACAGTTTATGTCCTGTTCCTTTCAATCTTTTCAGTTTCTCAACAAAAAGCATTAACAAGGTATGCAGATGAATGGCAAAGCTGGAACATTTGGCCCTAGCTGCTGCTGTGGATGAACTGTAAATGTCGGTAAGTGTGAAAGTTAACATTGGAGGATGCAGATACATTTAATTAAAAAAGTGTACTCATTCTCATGTGCAGCCATTACTAACTAATCAAAAACACTGTGTTGGCAGTAAAGCACAGGTGGCATGAGGCAACATTTTCAGAGACTAAATGGAGGAAATTAATATATACTTCCTGTATCCATCAGGAGCCCCAGAGTTTTTGTATGGGGTTAGTACCACCATAAAGATGATGACAGCATATAAAAAATTGCTGCTGTAATGGTTAATGTTGTACACTTTCCCCAGGATTTAATAAAAATCAGTGTAGGCACAATATCCCTGTACACGACCACAGTTCCCCTTTGGCAGCATGCCATGCATATTAATGATGGCACACTGCCAAGGCAGAGATGAGGATCATTGATACTGAATCAGTGCAGGTAGAGGTGTAGCAGCTACCAGTGGCTGCAGATGAGTGTGAGGTCCCTTGTAATGCTCCCCGTCACTGTTGTAATGTTGTGAAGTGCATCAACTGTATAATATGTCATTTATATGATGTTATGATGTGTTATGTTTTTTAATTACTTTTTATTTTTTTACTGCATGTTTGCACGGTGCAGAGTGCAGCAATGCCAAGCTAGGTTCACATATGACACCTGGCAGACATCTAAAAATAGAAACCAGATGTAATTAATTATCATAATTAAAATTTTTATTTTATTTTATTTTTTTTTAATTTAGGTTTGTGTGGTGCAGAGTGGAGCGCAGCAGAGCCAAGCGGAGCTCATACATAGCCGACACCTAAAAATAGAGACTGGATGTAATTAATTAATTATTTACAGGTGTGTTTAAGTGTGTTTTGCGCAGTGTGGCATGGTGCTCAGCAACACTAATAATTAGCCTAGTAGTATATATGAAGGTATACTGGTTTTTATAATATCCAATTAGCTACATGGGTAGAGTTATGATGTTATGTGTAGTAGGTTCTGGGTTCAATTACATAACAGGTAGAATATGAGTGTAAATGAATGTAACATTTTCTTTTAATTTTATGAAACTACTGTGAATTTTGGCACTGATGCGCTCTGCTAAGCACTGCTCATTCATGCTAAGTAGTGCATAAACATGCCAATGGTTACCAATGTTTGCGCAGTGCTAAGCCTTGCTAAAACCACAGTTCTGCAAGTTTTCTCACTGCTTGGCTTTGCTTACCTGGTTTGCATACTGCTAAGTGATGCAGCACTTTTTTGAATGTTGCTGAATGATGTGTAAGGGAAGGAAAACAGCCTGTATTAAGCCCAATAGGTGGGAATTCTACAACAGTCATTGGAGTTCAATTAACTGTTGGTATAGCTGGGTGTTGAAGAAGGTGTATGCTTTTGGGCACAGAGGTGGGGTATTCAGGAGTCCAGGGTCATGGTCAGTCTCCTTGTTAAAAACCATGAACTCCAGCTGATGCAGGGCAGATTCCAGGGCTCAGAGTGTAAGGAGGAGGCCTGGGACCGTTTGGCCAGGGAACTCACCAGTGTTACTGGTATCCTCCACACAAGTGAGCAGTGTTGACGATCTGAAAAGGAGAAAGAGGGGAACCCTGGACACCTGGGTCCAGGAAGCTCGAGATGGGAATGCCCAAGTATGTAAGTATGTTTTCCTCTGTCTAACCAAAATGCAATCTGTATGTCTGCAAAACTGGTATGCATAATGGTGTGCTTCTCTCCCAACAGCTACAGCTAAGATGGCTCACACTGTTGAGTCCCATGCTGGGAGCCTGGCCAGGTTGTGCCATGAGCATGGTACAGATTTAGTATGACAACTGTAGGGCAATAAGCAAGGAAGAGTAAAGCATTTACTGCAATAAAGTATACACAAGAAAAAGCATAGTGCAATAAATGGGCAAGTAGAACTGTAGTGCAATAAATGGGCAAATAGAGCTGTAGTACAATAAATGAACAACAGGAACTGTATTTCAATAAAACAATAACAATACCAATAACTGTAAGCAAAATGTTGTTCAGCAGGACTAAGTTGTCAAAACCACTGCAGTACAGCTGTATGCATTGATTGCCTATGTTAAGGTTGCTGCAGTCAAGTGTAACAGTGTAATAGTTGTAGACAGCAAATCAAATGGCCTGCAAACTGTATTGATTAATTCATAGTACTGTCCAAGGCTGTCTCTAGGCCAGTATCAGTCGCATAATGTTCTCTCTTCAAAAGACATCAGGTAATAAAGGTATATGGGTGAGGTAGCCCAGTCCATGGGCAGAAATTGTGTGTGGACTTCACAGATATTTCAAACCAATAACAATAAAATGTGTTCACTAACATTGTTGATTCTAAAATACAGTTTTTTTTAATATATGCAGTATGGTTGTATTCCATGCATGTGTGTTCGACTGTCACTGCAGTCTAGTATAACACTGTAAAAGTACTAGAATGGCAGAGGAATGTCCTGTAACTTGTATTGCTCAATTCACATTATAGTTTCAGGTGATCTCCAGGCAAGTATCAGTCACTTAATAGTCAGCAGTGGCTCAGTACAGACAGTCCCCGGGTTACAGACATCCGACATGCGGACAACCCATAGATATGAACGGGCTGCCGCAATGTTGGAAATAACGTGAAAAAAAGTTAAAATAGTTAAAGTTGCCCAAATCCGTGTGTGTGTGTGTGTGTGTGTGTGTGTGTGTGTGTGTGTGTGTGTGTGTGTGTGTGTGTGTGTGTGTGTGTTTGAGAGAGAGAGAGAGAGAGAAAGAGAGAGAAATCAGGAGAGTGACAGCGATCATGTGTGAATGAATGCAGGTATGAATGAGGAAGTGACTGTGTTTGTGTAAGATCAGGAGAAAGTGAGAGCAATGTGTGAGTGAATGCAGGTATAAATGAGGAAGTGACTGTGTGTGTGAGATCGGGAGAGTGAGAGTGATGTGTGAGTGAATGCAGATATGAATGAGGAAGTGTGTGTGTGTGTGTGTGTGTGTGTGTGTGTGTGTGTGTGTGTGTGTGTGTGTGTGTGTGTGTGTGTGTGTGTGTGTGATCGAGAGAAAGTGAGAGCAATGTGTAAAGGAATGCAAGTATGAATGAGGAAGAGACTGTATGAGAAAGAGAGAGAGAGAGAGAGTGAAGAGTGAAAGGGAGCGAGCGATCCTCTGGCAGCAGTTAAGAGGTGGCTGGTTGCATAAGGGGAGGAGGTTAGTTATGGCATTGGTAAAGTGGGGTTAAGAGTGTGTGTGTGTGTGTGTGTGTGTGTGTGTGTGTGTGTGTGTGTGTGTGTGTGTATGTGTGTCATACCCATAAACCTCTTAGAGCAAGAAATCTAGACAAAGCCATATATAAAAGTGGGACAAATGCCCAAAAATAGGGACAATTTTACTAAATATTGCTTTTACAAACTTAGAAAGTTGATAGAATAACAGGTTTTGCATTAGCATGAATTTTCTGAAGGGTATGAATTCTGGAACTCAAATATCTGTCATCATACCTCTTGACCTCTTACAGATATGGAGTCTGGAACTCAGATGTCTAACAACATGTAATGATTTACCACTAATTTGCCATAAAAACAGAAGTATATGAAAAACAGATCAAAAATAGAATGCCAAAATCTGGACATTCTGCCAAAATCTGTACAGTTGAGAGGTATGTCTGTCCTTATTTTCTAACTTCAGTCTTTGAGTTGCCACTACATTTGCTAAACAACCACAATTTTATGAAAAATGGACCAAAAAAATAAGGCAAAAATCTGTACAGTTGAGAGGTATGTTTGTGTGTGAAAATGTCCTCATAACAGTAAGGAAGCATAGCTCATAGGAAGCAAGAACGCATACCTACAGTATACAGTATTATGTTTAAGATTTTTTTGGAAGTGTTTTTAAAGTGTTTCACATGCAGTGAAAAATAAACAACTAGACTGAGTCAAACATTTGACTAAGCAACATTTAATAAGATCCATATGTATGTATTTCAACTTACATACAAATCTGACTTAAGGACAGACTAAGAAACGGATTTTGTCCTTAACCCAGGAACTGCCTGTAGCTCAGTCTGTTAAATGCTTTGTATGCATTACAGTTTGCCACACACAGTCCTGGGTTCAAATCCAGTGGCATGTAACTCTACATTTTCAGTATGTGTCACATAATACTCATATTTTCTATTTTACCAGGAACACAAGTAACACATATATGGGTGAGATAGTCTATATTATGAGCAGATATTGTGTTTAGATTTCACAGAATGTTAACATCACAACCAAGAATGTGTTTGTCAACATTGTTCATTCATAAATAAAGCTGTATAATCTCAGTATGTCTGTATCCCTTACATGTCTGTATTAAGTTGCTGTAGTCAGTTATTACATTATTTGGAGATGTCCCCTGCAGTCACAGCTATTGGGTTCTACTTCCTTGCCTGCCAATTAAGGCATGATGGCTGTTTAGTTTATTGACTGCACATATACATGTCTCTCAAGTGTCACAATTTCTCGTAATGTAATTAAAACTGCCTAATCCGTCTGTCACATGATTAGCAGATAAATTAGTACCTGGAATGCATGTATTACCAAATCCGTTTACAGACCACCAGGGTAGTTATGTAAGTCCACATTATGTGAAACTGTTCTGTGTAGTAGTGTACCTGCTTTTGTTATTGCTTGGCCCATACTGACCCATGCTAACAGCAGGAGAGGTATGCATATGCTATATCAGCTATAGGAGAAATGTAGTCACTGTACTCAAAACTGACACAAAACACCTATAGCGTATTTATTATCAGTGTTTTCAAAGATATAATCTGCAATGTCAGTAAGGGAATGTTTTCTCTCTCTCCCCACCCCTTATCTTCATTTATTTATTACTGTTATTTATTATTATGATTTAATATTAACATATTTTGTTTAACTATATTTTGGAAAAATGTGGTTGTTTATTGTTATTTTTTATTATGATTTAATAACAACATATTTTGTTAAACTAACTATATTTTGGAAAATGAGGTTGATTATTGTTATGTTTTATTATGATGCAATATTAACATATTTGGTAAACTAACTATTTTGTTGGCCCTATGGTTTATGTCATACTGGCATGCTGTTACCATACTGACTGTTATGTTACTTAATGTTGTGTTGCACATAATCTACATTAATATGTATTTTGATGAATGGTGTTTGATTCTGTTAATACTAACAATGGTTTGGATATTACTAACCATAATTTATTGCTATACCTCATTTACCACAGCATGTCAAGGTAGGCCAGTACCGGCTGATCCCACTACCTTGCCTCAATCGGCTGTGGCACCGGGTCCCAGCATGTCTGGGACCCAGACTGGTGATATCTCCTCTGCAGCCCCTGCACTAGCTGCAGCATTGGATAGTACCACCTGATGGGACAGGGACAGGCCACCTTCTGGGAGGAGTGGCAGAGGGGGTTTTGTAACCCGGGTGGAGCTGCCAGTCTTGGAGCACAGGATTGTCCACCATGGCTATGACTGCCACCTGTGCTGGACTGAGGCCATGCTGGCCAACCTGAATGGGCAGCCTCGCCCTGGTTCCCAGCCTTCAGCACAGCCACCCTCGGGGCAGGGATGCAGCAATGCCAACAGTCTCATGGGTGAGGACGTGAGTCATGCTGCTGCCATCTGGAGGCACATGGGACTAGGATTCCACAGCACCCTCCATATTCAAGGTGTTCACCCCCCTCATGTGTCACACATCACCCCTGTCTGCTGCTTGTCTGTTTGCAAATGCATCCTCACCTACCTCCCCCACATGTACCTATGTCCCTTCCCCAACATTCCACTCTCACCTTAAAAAAAAAAAAAAGTCCCCCAAAAGATATTGTCCCATACATAGCTCTCTATTTCGTACATGTGCACTGGACACATGTAATTCAGTCCACCTGGCTTGACAATACAGTTATGTTATCCTCGACCCTCTCTCTCTGGGGTTTCAAATTCCAAATTCATCTACAAATTCTGACAAAGTGCACAGTTGTTGCTGTACAACAAATGGATAGCTATGGTTCTTTCCTACACCCTTCCTGCACATCCCTCCCTGCCTTTCACTATGTTTTTCCCCCTGCTTGCCCCCATTTTCACCATTCTCCTATCTCTCCTTTTTTTCTTTATATTTTTTTAGCGCAGCACTGCAAGACATACTATGTCATGCAGCTTTGCTAAGCTCAGCTAAATAGAGCTATAATGACTGTGTTTTTCCAACATTGTAAGACACATATACAAAATAAACACCTCTGCCATGTTTCAAACCTGAGCCCATCACATCTGCAGCACACTGCATTAACCCACCATGCCATACACCTCTTAATTAAAACAGGTGGTTTAAACAAAACATAGTAATTGCCAATTACAGTCATTAGGTGTGTTTCAGAGGAGCTGCACACCGCACCACACTGCGCAAACTGGAATAAAAAGTAATGGAAAAAATGGGAGTATACCTTGGACTCATAGTACACCAGTAGACAGCCAAAGACATGATAATATGTGTAACTGAGGCCTGTGATAGCAGGTAAATGTTCCCTTTTATCAGCAACATGTAGAAAGTCACCTGCTAAGGCATTCATGGCAAAATACATGTTTAACTGGGACTCTGGTGCAGAAATATATCCATATAAAGCCATGCGCATACTGATGGATGTAAAAAATTTCACAGCCTGTATGCGTGCACATATATATTGCAAATACACCTGTTGCAGCAGTAACTCAGTAGCTCAGTCTGTTAAATGCCTTGTATACAATACATGTTGCCACACACAGTCCTGGTTTCATATCCAGTGTTGTGTTGCATTTCAATTACATTATTGTGAAGACAGCAATTAATGAATGACTCATGCACTCATTATCCACACAAGGCACTGCAAATTAAATAACTACTTTTCAGTGCTGGAAGTCACAGGCCTGCAGGTAGGGACACATTTCAAATATCTGTATTTCATTACTATATGTCACTTAGTACTCTGTTATTGACACAGCTGCCTAACATATGCACCTTAAGCACATGCCATAATTGGAGTGTAAATGGTATCCTCACCCTAGCCCTGCCTGTACAACAAGGTTGACACAGCTGACACAGATACTGCAGCTTGTTGTCATCCAAGGTTTTCACACTGTCTGGCTATGTCTATTATCTGCAGCAGCAGCTGCAGCTTGTGGTACACACAGCTCTATGTAAAGGTTTCTGCTACAGCCCTACCTCTGTGATGATGCAGTCTCTTCACCCTAGTAATGTCCATCTCAACAGATAAAAAAGGGGCCCTGCTCTACATGAAGGCCTTATATATTGCACAATGGTTGCATGTCATTGGCTAATGATTGTGCAACTCAGCTGTTTTAGCTGTAATTAGTATATCAGAGTCACAGATTGGTATGGAGACAATTACCTGATAATGAGAAGTATGGCTATGGGCAAACATTCTGTAGGACACTTTCCTCAGAGAGATGACACCTTTGTAAAACATTACTAGTAGCACATTTTAACAGAGGAGTACTGCACTCCACCAGGTATGTAACTGTTTTTTGTGTATAACAAGATGCAGATGGAAGCACAGAGGTATGGGGAATAGAGATTACAGCAGTAAGCCTGTCTTAGACTTGTGGTAATGACATGTCATTGATACCCTGCTATCTTACACATACAGGTGTCATATAATATATCAAGGTTGCATTGTCTTTTGTCATTGTGGCACACTGGTGTTGGACTGTCTCTATAAAGTGGTCATAATAGCACACTGCTATTTGTCTGGCACTGGTCTTATAGCATATTATTGGGTGGCTGGTCTTAGGCAACACACCACAGTGGATCAGAGTGTTGGGCGTATGATCACACAGCAGAATCTTTCATGGCACACAGGGAACTATCTCAGTAATGATAATATCTTGGTTGTATCCACACATGTAGCATGTTGTCACACTGTGAAGAATGACATTTGTGAGCAAATAGCGGATAGTGCTGGACATTTTGTTCTTGCTGTATCCGTAAATAGTGACCTTCCATGTATTTGATCCTGTAATGTGTTTCTCTTTTGGTATGTTTCAGGACTAATGTATCACAGATGTCATGCCCCCTTCTCATATACGAAGAATGAACTAATACTTCAAGGACTAGGCTACATTGTGGGCAGACCTTGTCTGGGATGTGAATGAGCCTGGACACCAGGACAGGATATATGAACAGGTTTGACACTATGCTACAGACATGGTGAATGCTGCATAACGAAGAGCAGCTGATGTATCCAGGGATCATGCTATCAGTGCTGGATGGCTTGCAATGGAACAAGCACTCATGACCACTGAGGAATTCCTGGTGAACCTAAGATCACATGACAGCTCCCAGGCATCCATCACACCATACATCGTGGAGGTGGGTGCCACAGTGTCCACAGCGGAGGAGCGTGCAGGTAAGCTTACTGTGATCACCACTGTAATACTGTAGCAGTCATTCTGTCAGGTTGTACATACCTTTACATGGGTGCCAAGTCTATGTGCTTTGGGAGGGGGGGGTAAGCTCAGTTGAACACTCATACTCAGAATGTCACCAATACATCAAGTAAGACAGTAGCTAGTGTACATATGAGATATTTGCAGGTATTACCTTGTTGTGCTGCAAAATGCAGTGATACTAACATTACCTCACTCTCAACTTTTTTACAGGTCCATCAGGAGTTGTCCAAGACCATGGTCCAGCTCCTGGTAAGCTTGATACTATTTTATTATTACGTCTAAAAGCACACTATCCACCTGGACTAAATCAATACATTAGTGTTAGATCTTCATTAAAAGGGCGGAGCCTGAAATAATAACTTCATTTTATTTTATACTTGAATATACATTTTTAAAATTATTTATTAAAAGTATTTATTTATTTATAATACATTATCATATATTTTATTTTACTTTATCATATATTTACACACATATATATTTATTTTTATATATTTATTCAGCTCTACTAGATCATTAGACTAACTAATAACACATATAGTGCATTATACTAGGTTTATCAACTTCATGTTCGTCAATTTTATGTTCCCCTATGGCTTTAAGAGGCATGTGCCCCTCTACTCTATATTAGAACAGATACATACATATGTACATAAATTTAGTTTTTATATTACATATATTTTTTAATTCTTTCAACTGTTTAATAAAATATATTTATATATTTGATTCATATATATTTGATTTTTATAGGCTACTTTCCATAATCAACTAATAAATAAATGTATAAAAAAATTTTAAAATAAGGTTCTGGCTTAGTAAATATGCATATATATGAATATACACTTTATATATATATATATGCTTCAGGAGAAAAAATATGTATATATATATATATATATATATATATATATATATATATATATATATATTTTCAGAACAATTCAATATATATATATGTTTTCTATATATTTTTATACATTCAAATTTGAAAGCATATGATGAAATGTTGATATTTATATGTCTATATTAGTTATATAAGCTTTAGACTGATACACATATATATATGTTTTGCCTTATGACAAATATTATGTCTTTTTATATGCTTTTGCATATACCTATGCCTTGTTTTAATTATGTTTTCTTTAGGGCAATTGTAACAGTGGTTTTATTCTTATTAGCAGGGATAGTGCAATAATCTATTTGGTTTTTGTAGTCAGATGCTTTCAGTAGTATCTTGCGTGTTGAACTTCTACCAGCTTTTGATGTATTAATTGGATGATTGTTGCTATATTACTTAATTGGTTTATTAGATTGAGCATACTAGATGTATATAAGAATCACTGTTTCACCTAATTAGTAGATCTGAAGAAGCGTATAGTGTGTACGCGGAAGCGCTCATCTCTGTTTGCTCGAATAAAGAAATTTTCTTTGCATCATCGTGGTGGTCGATACTCTGGTGTTTGTACTACTATTTTATTATGGAACACATATATAATATTAAAGCTAGGGGCCAGGATAATTCCCTATATACACTTAATGTTCTGTGTTACCAGAGTAGAATGTTTGAGTTCCACTCTGGAACAGTTACCCAAGTTTCCTAGAGTGGGTAATCACAGAAGTGTAGTTGAATGAGTAGAAACACTTTTGCAGTTATAGTTCAGAGTGAATAAGCCTCCTGGTGTACATGAGGCAATTAATCCGACATGCCTTGTAAAAACCGAAAGGTCAATGGTACATATCTTTAGCATTGGAACTTGTATTTGTATATATTTAAGATAGATACACTGGGTTTATGTGTTATTTTACCAGGTATAGTGTCATACTGCATACCTAAAATGTATATTGTACTGGTTAAGAGTCATGTGATTTACCTGACATGCTTGTTATAAAGACCTTGAGTCAAATGTGTATTTTGTTGTGATAAAGTCTGTTGTGCATGGAAGCAGAGATGAGAAGATGTGAGACTAGTAATGCAGTTGTGGATCCTCATTATTATAACTCTTTGTGGATTTCCCATCCATAATAGTGCAGGTAGTAATGTACTGTTTTGTCTTGGTTTCCACAGGTGACCGGGCGGGTTGGGGTCCCCCTCCCCACACAACCTGATGTCAGTGTCTCTTGAGACTCTGATGATGATGGTGTCCACAGTGAGGCACAGGTGGGGTTGACAGGGGCTGAATCTATCCCAGAGGTTGACATCCCTCTTCTACCCCCATTATCACTGCACAAAGTCAGTACACCCACACATACCCAGTCTAAACAGGCCTCAAATATTGGACAGTAAGACGGTGGAGATGTTGAATGGCCAGTGTGGCAACTATGGCTTCAGTGAGTGTAAACATTGGCCATAGCCAGAGAGCTGGCGAGGTCCCACACAGGTGGATTGACAGGGGTGCTCACAGGAGGACTGCTGTCAGTCCACCACCTGTTGCAAGTGGCACATCACTGGTCACTTGACACATTTTTCAGGCCATTATGCAGGCACATTCTCAATGGAACACCATATGTATGCTTGAGACTATGGATGCAGCACAGTCTGACATCTATGACTGCCTCCAATGCATTGGGCCACCCTGGATCGGTTCACTGATGCAGTGGACAGACAATGGGCTCACACAGTATCGGTCTTGAACCACACATTGTCTGTGCTGGAAAGGGTTGTTGGAGTTGGGCATTGGAACTGTGGACGTATGTCAGCAACACCATCTGCTGAGAGTCCACACGGCCATGCACAGTTACGCTTCAGTAGTGGCAGTACATCCAGCACAACAGAGGGAGTGTGCTGTCCACACCACGACATGGCAGGCCATGGGCACTTGGTCCTGGGTGGTCCCATGGGGGATACTGTGCCAGCAGACAGCAATCACCATCAGGTACTAGCATCGTGTCTGACCTTGGGCATAATGGTGCCAGTGCAACTCCTGGTGGAGCCAGTTCCCATGTTCAGGGCTGGAGACGGTGAACTGTCAGCTCTACCATGTACTGTCTAAAGCTGTCCAACATGCACATGTGTAGGGCTAGCACTGAGCTTGATTGTGTACATGCTCACACTCACACACCACTGTCACATGCAGGTCACCTACACACACACACACACACACACACACACACACACACACACACACACACACACACGGCACCTCTCCATGGTCCATCTAACCCACTCTCCTTCCTGACACACACATGCTGTCAACCATTTGGGACAGCCTAGTCCTCCAGCACCCCCACACATCACCCTATGCAAGTGATGATACCTGTGCCACATCC
This sequence comes from Protopterus annectens, assembly GCF_019279795.1. Classification (NCBI taxonomy): domain Eukaryota; kingdom Metazoa; phylum Chordata; order Ceratodontiformes; family Protopteridae; genus Protopterus; species Protopterus annectens. The sequence continues at coordinate 1,398,169,826 of NC_056745.1, forward strand.
CTGCCATCCTTCCCATCAATGCAGGGGAATGAAGTTATGTGTCTGATGCACAGAGTGACTATATTACTTGACATGCATAATGCAGTACTGTTTGCCATGCCACTTGTAGTGGTCACCAACATACACTGTATGCTGGCATGTCTCATGAGTATGCAACATAACTTTTTATGATTTGTTGTATGATATTGTACTGGTGGCATTGTTACACAATGACAAGTATGTCATGGACCTGTGTATGTTTCTGTTCCAGGAGTCTGAGGGGATAACCTATGGACATATGGCGGCAGTGAAGCAGCACAGTATGGCATGGCAGCACACCAGAAATATGACTTCAGCAAGGTACAGCAGTATACGTGCATGGCTCCATAGGTTCACATCTGTATGACAGTCTACCAAGGACAATGGTAGCGGTCATCATACTTATGCATAAAGTTTGTTACAGGGCAAGGTGTGACCTTGTTGGAGTGCATATGCTGCCTATCTGTAGGGAGCATAGTGGATGGATGACTCACTGTAAGGACATTAACCTACTATGTGATGTTAGTACTACATACTTGTGGGAGACATTTGTCTAGCAGAAATAAACACATCCTTGAAAAATACCCTGCCTAATAGTACACAGAGCAGCTCAGTGCACCTCAGCACATGCTATCTGTCTGACTGGCTGGGCGGCCATCATAGCAACACACAGCATCTGCCTGAGTCCCTCTTGGACTTAGGCAATATGTGTTGGTCCTGTACCAAGGGGTATACAGATGTCTCTGATTGTCAGGGCTGTATGGCCATTATGCTAGTTAAGTTCATATGCCCTATGGCTCCATAACATGATGTATACTGCTGTAATAGCCTCATACACAAACATGGCCATATTCAGGCTAGCACCACTTCAATTTAATGCATACAGTACATGCAAAGGCACACACACACTGCAAGTTGGCTGTATGTAGATTGGTACACTTACTTATATACTAGTACACACTACAGATCACAGTATCCGATGGATGCAACACAACTCATGTCTGCTAATAGTATCAGTGTAGAACATATAATGCTTTTTGATATCAGCAAGCCTTGTTGTGGTTAGTCATTTGGGGGGGCCACATCACCTGCTACAAATAAAATGATACAAAACCCTAACTATGCCTAAGTTACAAAGGTAATCATACATATGCCATATAGATATACACACACACCATGCAGGGCTACAGTGAGATTAGAACCCCAACCTATCTAGGCTTATACACCATAGATCACAGTATTTATTGCATGTGCCACAGGTTAAGTCTGTTGTATATGTGATTGCAGGCACAGTACTTGTGCATTCCACAAACTAGACTTATGTTGAACAGCATCTGTAGCCTGCAGAGTGATATTGGTTCATACTGTTATCTGCATCTCGTATCCTAACAGTGAGATAACTGTTGTCATCCTAATTATGTGTGTACAGTTACGAGTACTGCCACGATGCTGTGGGCAGGGACAATGTGCCCTGTCCATACGTGCATTGACACCATTATACATTATACCACCTGCTCACCTGTGTCTGTCCATATGGTGACATCCAGCAGGCATGGGGTCTGTAGGTAAGTGGATTATGTACTGTTGGGCCCTTAGTTTGGATCCTTTGAGCAACATTATGGCTGTGTGACAGATCAGTTTACTCACCATTATTAGGGTATGTTGGACAATGCAAACATCCACACATTTCTGTATACAACAGGGATGTATATATACATGTAGCTGTGTGTGTGCATGATATGTATGTGTTATATAGATATATGGGGGAGTCTATGTATCATTTTAATAATACAGCTATATATATCAGTATATATCTATTTGACACTGCATAGCGATAGATATACTATGCATGTGAGAGAGAGATACTGACAGATGGATATTTATATGTATATGTCTATGTATAGACATTTATACATAACAGGTCATTTCAATGAAGGGCCAACAGAAGTGCAATCATTTTTACTAAGTGTACGGGCATGTCCAGTAGGACTGTCAGTACTTATAATGTGACTTCAGGCCACACCTACCCATATTCCAGTCCGGGATTTTGTATGTTACAGACATTAACATCCGTTCCTGTTTCTGCAGTACTGCACTTCACTCAAAATATTCACAGCATTCCCCAGCTGTCTGCTGTACTAAATATGTGACTGAGGTTGGTAATGTTACACCATCAACAGACTGACAGTCTGCTTACCTCTCAACTGTCCTGATTTTCATAGATTGTCCAGAGATTTATCTGATATGTTTGGTTTGTTCCACACACATTTGTGGTCTTCTGGTGCTTTATTGAATGTTGACATCAATACTTTCTAACTATAGACAATTGTGTGTCAGACTTTATATCCATCAGAAAATATGCACTACTGCAACACCTTTAATTCCAGCAACTGTTTAGGTTTATGTGACCAATATTTAAACTCTTTCCCCATGTTTGGGCCTTTGTCCCCCCAATCTTTCTTGCTTAGTCCATATTTCTTGCACTAAGAAGGTGGGAGGTATGACATTCTGTGACAACACCAACATGCAACAACATGCAAAAGATGTGAGTAATTCCAGATTAGAACCATCAATACCATCACCCATGCTAGATTTCCTAGTTCACTGAGCCACACAGATCGCTAGACAGAGAGGAGTCATTCAGCACACAGTCAACAGTACACATATGTACATTGTTATCACGGGTGAACAAAGACATACAATGTGTGAGTGCTATCTATGTTACAGCCCTGAGATTGCCTGGTCCACTGATATACTACAGCTGGTTTTGTATTAAAGTGGTTATATAGGTACACTGCTGTGTTGGGGGTGGGTGAACAACAGATGATCAGTTTGGGTAGACAGTAGTCCAAATATCATGTGTGCGCACTGTTTAACATCTCCCTTGCCTGATGTTGTGAATATTCCAACCATGAGGCCTAGTGAAAATTAAGGAATGCATACTATTGGACTGGGTATCAGCTGTCCCATGTGGATGTTAATTCTGACCAAAAACCCTACTATATTTCCTTGCATAACAGCAGCAGATCCATAAATATGATATCTTATTATAGTAATCTTTACAATTACTGTGTAGATTAAAGACTTACCTTAAAATACAGCATTTGACAGAACTGCAGTTCAGGGCTGACGTTGTGTGATGCAAGCAGTACAAAGCCAATACATGGATAGGCAGAGGTTGTGTGGGTTGCCTGGCATCAGCTATTTTAACATATGTGTGCAGGAGTAAGGTGTCAGTCTTTATGGCCCTAGGTTGTCATTGAATGTGCTATGTGTTGTCTCTTAGCCAAGGCCAGGGTGTACTAGGCATGCCTACGTCTGCCTACAGGGACATCATCAGGGTGCGCCTCCTCCGAGTCATCCTGTGAGTGTGGCTGTGTTGACCTAGGCACTGGTCAGTGGCTGTGTATCCCTTCCCTATGCTGATCCTGCTGCAGCTGTTTCAGCAGGATCATACTGTGTAGCATGGCACATACTGTGAACATATGTGCAAATGGGGCTGCAGAGTACTGCAGGGGTCCAACAGATATATCAAGGCACCAGAACCGTGACTTAAGTAACCCAAATACACACTCTATGATGTTCCTAGTTTGTGTGTGTGCCTCATTATGGCGTTCTTCCATGGGTGTGTGTACATTTCTGATGGGTGTCATCATCCACAGTTCCAGTGCATAGCCAGCATCCCCCAGTAAATGGCCGTGTGAGATGTCCCCCCTAGCAAACATCTGGTACAGCTGTAATTTCATATTAGTTGCCAGGGCTGCCAGCACACACATTCGTGATAATCACCTCGGCATTCCACAAGACCTGGCAATCGATGGTGCAGTACCCCTTGCTGTTGATGTAGATTATACACTCCTCACCAGGAGGTGCCCTGGTGTGTACATGAGTGGAATCTATGGCACTCAGTACCTCAGGATAGTGTGCTACACAGTAGAAGTGTTGCATATTGCCGGCCCTCACCTCAGGGGTGAGGGGAAAATGCTCACTGGCATGTGGTAGCATGGCATCCAGGAACTGGGGAGTACCATGGATACTTTTGGCTTTGAGACCCTATCATGTCCCCAGTTGGTCTGTGGAAGATATCTGTGGCTATTATCCTAAGGGCTACACATATCTTTGCTTTCACTTGGATGGGTTCCCCTCCATTGGCCGTGGGCCTGAGTTGAGGGTGGCAGAGCTCAGTGAGTTCTTGTAGTATGTCCCTGTCCACCCTGTAGCACTCTACAATCTCCAGCTCATGTAGCTTATGGAAGTTTACCCTGAGCCTGAACACTCTTCTCCTTCTCTGCCTAAGCTTATCGTCAGTAGCAGCAACAGTACTGACTTCAGCATCTAACACATACAAATGTAGCAGACCTGCAGCAGCCCCAAGCATCCTTTCAGTTAAAATCCCCAAGTATGTACTCCAATGGTGCAGAGTATGGGGGGAAAATCAGATTGTAGGGTGTATACATATTTTATAGTGCTCTACTGTACTGCGTTTATGGCTACCTATGATACATTGCACCTGACTAATATATCACTGACATCATTTAATGGCCCTACTTTAAGTTAAGCAAGGATCAACACTAATTAATACATCATTGGCCTTTTAGATACTCTGAGCATTGCTGCGCACCACTCAAACGTGTGCCCTGTAAATAAACAATGCTTAGCAGTCAGTGCACCCCCCCTGAAACTTTGTGCACTCAGCATGGAAGCGTGCCACACAAACAGTAGCAGCTATGCTCTAGTCAGCTCAGAAATTAGTGGACACACCCACTCCTGATGTCAGCTACCTCCTCTGTGAACACCAACATGGTTCTCTGCCTACACGTGGGGATCTGCAGACATGATTACCCCATTATGCTATTCAGTAACTCCACCTCATTTGCATAGGGATCTGTGCTCAAAACCTGGATACTACACGCTTTCAAGCCCTTCCACACTAGCAACAGCACCAATGCACCATTGCAGATACTGCAGACAGGGTCCTGTAATACATTTGTGTCTCATGACATTAATATTTGATTTTTCCACATTTTATTTTCTTTTTAAGGCATGTTTGCACACTGCAGCTCATCCTGCAAACAAGCTAAGATTATTAAAAAAAATTTATTTTAACATATTTACTGTAACTTTTTGAACACACAGAGGATAGTTTTGCTCATATATGTGTGTGCTATGCCATTTCTCTCTATTTCCCTACATATTTAAAGGCCCTTTTTTCTGTCTACAGTCCTGTACATGGAATTTTTCCCTGTACATTACAGACACTGACACGGGGTCTGCAGGCTGCTTATCTGCTTCCTGGATCACTCTACCTGCCTCATTTGCACAAGATTCACCTGCTCATGAAGTGATTTGCATGCCACAGAAATTTCCATGTTGGCGAGCTCATGCGAGCTGCTCAGCAGCACTTACTGAATCTAAAAATGTTCACGGCCATGTTAGCAGTGTGGCACAATGCCTACACAGAAAAAAGTGTAGGCTTTATTAAATTCCCCCATTTCTCTACTTATTTATTCTCTACTTATTTGGAGTTGAACAACATGTGTTATAATGGCCCAGTTTACCTGCCGTAAGTCAATTAACACATCTGCTAATGAACGCTCACTTTTTTAATTTTTACAAGTCTTTTGGGTTTCTAATACCATGACAGGTATGGACCCTAAGTCAAAGTACAATTAAAGTTCATGAAATTAGTACTGTTTCAATCTTTGATGTTAGCGAAAAGTGCTCTTTGCAGCACCTGCAGTGTGTCCAGCAATGACTCCTTTTGCAATGTGTATGGAGTTATATGGATTTGTAACATATCCAAATAAGGTTGTAAATTCTTTTTAATAAGACCTGCTGCCCCTAATACTACTGGAACTGTCTGAGTATCCTTCTTCCATACTGCCCTCATTTCGGCATGCAAATCCTGGTATTTTATGACTTTGTGTCTCTCTGTATGTAAGATAATGTAGTCACTGGTTTTAGCAATTTCAATAATCAATGCTACTTTTGTCTTCCTTCATGGACTACTATATCTGGTTTCTTAGCATCTGTTTTTTGAACTGCTGGTAGTGGGTGATCCCATGTGATATAAACTTCATCATTTTCTGTGATGCTTTGTGACTCATGTTTCCAATGTTTTTCAGCCACTTCAATACCATAATGCTTGCACAATCCCCAATGCACAGTCTTGTCATATTATTATGCCTTTCAGTATACAATCTTTCTGCCATTAGCATATCACAACCAGCTACAAGACGTGCGACTGTTTCCAGTTTTGTTTTACAAAACCTACATTTCTCCATTTTTCCCACATGTTCAATGGACTTTGTAAACCAACTTGTACGTAGTCCACTATATTGGACTGCCAATATTAACCTTTCATATTTTGGTTTAAATTCACCTCTCTTTAACAATTCATGCATTCAGTCCTGATCAACATGAGGTTGTTCCAACGGTTTCCTATACTTGTAGTTATATTTATGCATTTTCCACATTTCCTGCCTTCTCATCTGATCTTTCACCTTATAGTCTTTCTTTTGTTTTTTTGGCACATTCGGTTACTGCCTGATTTTCATCTACTTCTTGTTTAATTTCCATTCCCACTTGACACCAATATGCTTCTGCTAAACTAAGCAGAGAAGTCATCTTAGACTTTTTCTCCTCATGTTTAAGAACTTTCACTACATTTGGGTCTTGTTTACTCAACAGATCTATGAACCTATGTGTGCAGTTCCACGATTACATATATATATATATATATATATATATATATATATATATATATATATATGCAATCAATTTCGAGGAGGCCCATACCTCCTATAGAAGATGGGATATATAATCTTGGTATACACTGATTTTTATAAATCATTTAATGAGCATGAAGCATCCTGCTTGTTTTCCTGTCTAACGTTTCCAACACGTTTTGGAGGCTATCAATCACTCCAAAGCTGTAAGTTAAGACAGGAAGAGCAAATTGGTTTGTAGCTTGGACTTTATTCCTAGATATCAATGCTGTTTTAGTATTAATTTAAGCCTTCTAAAATATTCCTTACTGACTTTTATTCACATTTGTTCATGTTTTATTGTTGATCCTTCACCAATTCCCAAATATTTATATACTTCCTCTTGCTCAAGTTCGTTTATACCACATTCCTGTCCCAAACTGATGTTTTCTTGATGCTGCAGCTTTCCTACTTTAAAGGTTGGTTTTGCACATTTATCAAGACCAAATGACATTCTAATATCATTTGAAAAAGTTTTAACCACTTGCAGTTTTGCTTTCAGTTCCTCATCTGTTGACCTATACAGTTTTAAATCATCCACAAAAAGATGAGAGGTCTCTTTACACTTTGCTGTTTTCCAGATGCCAAATTATAGCCACTGCTTAATGTGGGACGTAGACAGCTTAATGTGTTCAGGGCAAGACAGAATAGCCTCAGTAATAGGGAGTCACCCAGAAATATCCCCTTTGAATTTTTATCCCGGGAATAATAATTTGTCCTTTATCATGGCTTAATTGCAAAGTGGTTACCACTGTTTCATGGCACTGTAATGTAATCTATCAGTGTAGAATGTATCTTATACATTTTTAAGCACTCTTTTATCCATGAATGTGGGATACTGTCAAATGCTTTTTTGTAGTCAATCCATGCCATACTTAGATTCTTCCCATTGTTACAGTCCTCCATTATGACTTTACCAACAAACGATCCTTTGTTTCATATGTCTTTCTTTTATTAACCTTTTGTTCTATTGCCACAATTGAGTTTTCTTCTAAATGACTGTAAACTCTCTCAGCATCTATTCTGGTGTAGTTTATACGTTGTCAGAAGGTAAGTTACTGGTCTATAATTTTTAGGATAACTTGCAGGTTCACTCTTAAGTAGGAGCATTGTTTTTCCTGTTGTTAACCAGGCTTGTGTCTGTTCAGGGTGTGCATATATACAGTTCTTACTCATGGTTAAATCTTAATACAAAGATTTTAATACTTTTAGCCAGAAGTTTGGAACTGCATCTGGAACTGAGGTTTTCCAGTTGTAGGCTCTTCTTAACTTTGTTTCAGTCTCTCTGGCTGTTACTTCACCCCATTTCATATCCTGTACATTTGAACTTCTTATTCTCTTTTTTACTTCTTCTATTCATTTAGCATCTTTGTTATGTTCCACAAGATCTTCATAGATATTTCTCCAAAATGAATCTATTTCTTCTTTTTTGGGTAGTCTTTCAATTTCATTTGCCTTGTTTCACAATTTTTGTATAGAACTTTTAGGAGTCATTAATAACTTGCTTATTTCATACTTTTCTTTTATATTTATCTGTATATCTTCTAAAATTTTCTGCCTGTGCTGAGACTTTTAGTTTGTTATTTGCAATAGTGCACGACAGATCCTGATTTATTCTGATAGTGTGCTTTACTTTTACATCTTTCTGAGTATTTTTGTTGATCTGTTCCCTCTTCTATAATCTTCTAACAGTGACACTTCTTGTCTTAATTGCTTTATAGTTTTCTCTTTTCAATACTTCAGTGATGGTATTCAATTTCTCCCCTTCCTTTCCCTTACTACACTGTGTTTTTATGGTAGAATGTTATCTGTTATTAACTTAGCTGCACAATAATATATCCTGTTGACCTTCTGCAGTCTATTTATTTCATTGATCTTAATTTGTATATCTATCTCTATAAAATCGAGCAACTCTTCTCTTAGCTCATTTTCTTCTAAACTGAGGGCACATTTTTTGTCTTCTATTTTCTGCGGCCATTCTATAGAAAATTCTATAGCATCTTTCTTTGGCACATTCTCTTCAATTTCATCCTGTGCCATCCGTTGCTCTTTCATATTGGAACTCACTGGTCTATCAATCCTCAACGTTGACTCCATCAAAGTTTCCGCAGTTTCATGTTCCTTCCCTTGCTGTCTCACCCATACGGCATACTTTATGACCGAATAGGTCTTCCCCCAACTACAAAGTAATACAAATAAATAATAAATAATAAATAAATAAATAATAAATAATAAATAATAAAAAATAAATAAAAGAGCTGCACCAGAATCCAATAAAGTAGATTTATTGAGTGCTTTCGTTTTTCATTGAAAACTTCTTCTGAATACAAATACATCAAAAACACTGACCCTACTTATACCTCTCCACTTAATTAGCTTAATTAGAAAAATCTTTGTACCAATGATTGATTAACTAAAAAGTACATACCTCTTAAAAATGCACACAACATATATAGGACATAAAATAACTATAAATATTGGAATATAACTTAATTAATATATACACACATGTACTAAAATCACACAATATACATTTTTGGAAATCTTGAATTACATAAAACCTTCAGCTTTTAACCTAAGGACAGAACTTAAGGAAACAGTACTATTTAAACCTGGCTCAATGATTTTTTTAGAACTAAGATAACTAAGGTGGCAAATTAGATCCAATGCAACTGAGCACTCATGTTTAAATAGTACTATTTCCTTAAGTTCTATGTTGGCAATATGAATGGAAGTACATGAAAATTAACTACCCAGCGGTGTAACCCTTGGTGATAGATGACTGTCACTGCTGAAGTGAAACCCGAACCCCATGTGCAAAAATGGGAAAAAGGGGTTTTGGATGGATGGATGGAACTAAATGAAAATAAAGAACATATTACAATAGGAAAGAGTACAAAAATAAATTAAAAAGAATGGAATGAAAAAAGAAAGGAAAGGAATTCATTTTACATTTATGGACAAGTCATGTTATTATGATTATGAGGACATTTTATCTTAGTTGGTCAGAATGGTGGATTATTTTTTAAAGAAAATATAAAAGACTTTTTTTACAACAGCAAAGAAAGATAAGATGGGAAAAGAAGAGTATGCAAAACATATAAAAACATGTTTGAAAAATATAGAAAAGAATGAGAATAATATGTGAAAGAGAAAGAAATACAGATACGAAATTATGAAAAAATTAAGAAATTACTACATAAGCAAATGTATTTACTACAAAGTGAAAATAGAAGGCATATCAGCATATTTAAGCAAAATAGTGAAAGAAAACAGTTGTATAATAAGAGAAATGAAAAATAAAAAGGAGAGGTAAAAAGAACTCAATCTCGGATTATGGAAATTTTACTTTGTATGAATAGAATAAATTGTTTAAACAATTAACACAGACTCAGCAGCAAAGCCAGACTGAATCAGATTTAAAATGTATAAAAAAATTAGTAGAATGGAAAAAGAATATTTGTTATATGGTCTGAATGAATGGTCAAATGAAGGTCTGTGTGTAGTGGAACATTAAAATTCATATGGAAAAAGGTGAAAAAGAAGCTATAAAGAACTGGAGACTCACAGTGGTATATAATACTTATTACAAGGATTATATAATGGAATAAAGCCTACATTGTATGAAAGGAAAAGGGTGTCAAAAACTGTTAATAATAGTATGGGAAATTGTGGATTACATTAAAATTCATATGGAAAAAGGTGAAAAAGAAGATATAAAGAACTGGAGACTCACAGTGTTATATAATACTTATTACAAGGAATATATAATGGAAGAAAGCCTACATGGTATGAAAGGAAAAGGGTGTCAAAAACTGTTAAGAATAGTATGGGAAATTGTGGATTATATTCAAAATAGAACAGACAATGTAAAACTCATGGTGGGTTATATTAATAAAGCTTTTGATACAACAGAACATAAGATGTTATGGGAATTATTGAAGATACATAATTTTAGTATGACAACATTTGGTAATACTACAATAAGAATTTGGGTAAATGGATGGCTAAGGAAAGAAATAGAGATGAGTAGTGGTATAAGACAAGGATGCCCTATGAGTTGTATCTAATTTGCTTTAGTTATGAAGTGAGGTGAACTGTAAAATGAGGAATGCAAAATATATAATGCAAACAGGCTAGAAATTACATTGTTTATGATATATGCAGATGATAGTATTAAAGCAACTAAAATAATGTAAGAATGAGAGAAGCTATACTTTGTGTAGTTGATATGTTATTAAGTAAAGATAAAAGCAAATGAATGGAAGATATAGTCAAAATAGCAGGTATGCAATTTACAATTAAATACTTTTCTGGTTTAGGTATAAGTTTTGGTACAAAATGGAACACAGCACAATGGGAAGCATTATTAAAGGAAGTAATATGTATTTTTTATGGAAAGCACATAGATTAGCTTATAAGAAAAATGGATTTGATAAATTCAGTATTACTGGGTAAATAGCATGTTTTAAAGTGTGTTTATGATTCTGAAAATATTTGAAAAACAATTGTTAGAAGTGATTTTTCTTTACATTTATATGGAGTTCTAGATAAATCCAGTTTAAAGGGGAGTATTGTACACAAACAAAGAAGAAGATCTGTTAAATCCAGTGGAGTATGTAGCATCCATAAATCTGTAAAATACTGAAATGGATGAGTGAGAAAAATGAGAAATTAGTAACAAGACTGTTTAAATATGAGTATGAAGAATTTTGGGAAATGATAAAAAGAAATAAAAGAATGTTTTAATGAAGAAACTGAAAATTATCAACAAAAAATTTGGAAAATAAAGACTGATGAAATAGAAGAGCGAAAAGCATGGTATAGGAATATAATGAGCCAGTACTCTTTTGTTAATCCATGGGAAAAAAATTAGCAGAGGAAAAGACTAAAGTAATTAAACAAAGAAAGAAAGAAATGGTGTAGCAATAAAATAGAATATCAAGATTTTTTTATGGAGATTGGAAAAAGCTGCCAGTGAAAGGTAATATGCCATATAAAAAGAACAGTGATAGAATATACTTATATTGTGGTGAAGAAGAAACCACAGAACATGTTTTTTTTTTGTTAATGTAAAAGACTAAAAAAATGTGGGAAAATTTATGTGCAGATTCTTTTTTAAGATTTTAAAGACATTAACAATATGAACATGGATCTAATTGAATATTGGCATTAAAAGAATAAAAGCAAAGAATCTGAAATAAGAATGCATAAAAAATGCTTTCTGCAGGATAATATGGAATTAAAGATTAATAACATTTTCTTTAATAGGAAAGGGATATTATCAATAATACTAAGAAAAAATTAGATGGTGGTTATGGAAAAAAAAAGAGTGCGGGAGTCTAATATAAATAAGAATGTATAAGAATGATAAGTTTTGTATATAAAAATGAAATTGTGTAAATAAGTATGTCATATTGTAATATGTACATTTATAAATATGTAAACATATAAATGTGTACATAAGGTATTATGTAAATAATATGTAAATAAAAGAAACCTACTCCTTTTCATAAATGATAGGGTCTGTTTTACATGCACCTGAGCTACCACAAACTCAGATATATAAGGCTTTTATTTAACCTGCCATCCAAAGGACGGCACTATGAGAAGTGCAGCACCACCCCCCTCTCTTATGTTGCAGTGCACTGTTGTTCTTTGAAAATTAATTACATGGTGTGGGAATAGAACAAACAGCAATCTGAATCAAAGACAAGTTTGCTACCTATTGAGCAACTAAGCCTTCAGATCCCTTCCCTCCTATCAACTCCATTCTGCTGTAAATGAGTACCTGCAGTACTGCAGAGGTGCCAGTTTCCCCACTGCCTTATTGTTATGATTTAATCAATATAATAAAAAACTTATAAGACCAATGACAGTAAGAGTAACATAAAAATTGCTATCATACCCCCTCACACATTCAAGTACTGCACACTTATCTGGCAGTTTGTACAGACAATTAAGGGTGTAAGCTGTAGTTCTTGTGGTACAAGATTTGATTCTGTCAGCTCTCACTTGCCTGCTGTGTGACCTTGAAAAAGTCACATAACCAGACATTGGTCCCACACTACCCCTCAAAAGGTACTCTGTGTGTGACCAATGGGCATACCTGGTTAACAAATGGGTGCTATTATTACATCCAAGCCATTCTTTTACAGAAAAAAATGATTACTTCCTGCTCTCCAAGTCCTTTTATGGTCCATTCAGCAGTTTCATACTAAGACCTTAACTCAGTGTCACTGCAGCAATCAATAATAAAAAGCTGGGACACAGCATTAAATTCTGCTGTACAAGTTCACTTACCAGCAGCATACAATCATCAAAAGCTGCTGAGTCTACTAATTTCCAGGAAGAACAGAGAGCATCTCCATGATTACAGTGTTTCAGCAGCCTCAAAATCTCCAACTGGACTGTTATTCTAAGTTGGCAGCAAGCCAGCTAGCCAGTGGCATCAATTCTCCTGAACCCTTCCTGAGCTTGTTTTCTGGATGCAAATGTTCACTTGTACTAATGGTATTCAGCAGATATACACTTCTGCTGATATGAACTGTACTATCAGGATTAACAAATCCTACAGTCTTTTCTAAAGAATTTGTTCATATGCTGCACACTTCTGTAATCCTTATCACTTATCATTTCGGTACTCAGAACAGGGAAAATGTATAAAACCGCTGTTTTTGTTATTAGGCAAAGATGCTTCCATAGGTAAGACACCACCTTTTTAATGATATGCACAGCTGTCCAGGAAATATGACAAACTTGCTTCTTTAGCATGAATAAACCAATTCACCTTTCATATTGAGCTAGTGCATGTTCTGCACATCTGCAAATTCATATGAAAGGTATATATGGAAACATAAGGGTAAATCCATACAGTCTTCTATTTATTGTTTGTTGGAGAAAATAAGTCTTGCAAGTATAAATGAACTAAGACATTTTCTCGCTTGAGGCCATAGTAAGCACAATCTTAGGAAAAAAAGAAAAAAAAAAGATTCAGCCTTAGACTGCCACCTCAAGCACTGTCAAAAAGTCGAAGTATTTTTTAACATGTCACACAGTTTGCAGAACAATGTTACAAATTTGCAGACTGAGTAGTTGAGAAGTATGACTAATTAATTTTTCTGTTACTTTTCATAATGATCTTTGCAAAAGACTAAACAAGAACTTGCAGAAACTTAAAAGCCTTTTTATGATCTTGGTATCAATGTAAGGTGCACTTCAGATAAGAATCAAGTTTAGTGCTGAAAGCACTTTTAGAAGCAATTAATATAACACATGAAAACAAAACCCATCATGTCTCATAACTACTGTAATATTTATACTGATCTTCTTAAAGACATGGTTTGAAGGATAAGCTGGTATTGCTCTCCTGAAAACTGGACTTGTGAATTGTCGTATGACAGGAGCAAGGCCAACAGGATTTGTGAGAAAGTCACATGTGATGGGTTGAAATGCTCTGAACTGTGATCACACCAAACTACTTATTTAGAAGAGTTCTCAAAGTTTAACATAAACCCAGACTTTAAATAGCAATGACGTTGAAGAACAATGTTCCTAAATAATTGAAGCCTGTTTGATTGCCTCATTCAGATGCAAAGTCAAGCAAGTGTGGACCAGGTCATCCTAAGGTAGAACACTGACATGAGAGAAGAAAGTTGGAAAGTTCATGTAACTAAATTGTATGATAGTCTTTTAGGGGTTTTCAAGCATTGAACATTTGATTTTAAGTGAATATGATGAAAGAGTTCATTCCTGACCACAAATTCAAAGTCCCCCATAAGGGATATGGATCTGAATTAGAAATGTGCCTGGCAATAAAGAATGGGAGCACACAAATCAAACTAAGCAAGGCTATTCTTATATTTGTGGATAGGACAAAGGAGCCGATCTAAAGCTAGAGATGTCAGAGCTGAGCTGTCTTATTTATAATGCAGGAACATTTGACTTCTGACTCCTGTGAAAACTGATTACAGACAGTGTCAGGGTTACATAGGTTCATAGGCAGGTAATAGGCTACTGGCCCTAGGGCCTATATAAGCCTATCCAAAAATGTACCCTGGCTTTCGCCACCCAAGAAAACTATTTTCCTGTGCCCCTGTTCAGCAGAGCCACAGAAGTGATCCCTGGGGTGAATTTCCTATCTCCCATCCAGTCATCAAGATTTTTCTTGAACAGTGCTAATAAGGAGCTCTGTTTGACATAGATAGGTAGTCTGTTCCAGAGTATGGGAAGTCTCTGGGACAGGAATCTATCCCTCCAGCATGTTCTGTTTATTGTGGTGACAAGGTTTAGGTCCCTAGAGTGTGTAGCTCGGAGGGATTGGGATTTCTTTAAGTGGAGCATGTCCAACAGCTCTGGGTTTGACATAGCTTTGTATGTTAAGCAGAGATCGCCTCTGAGTAGGCGATATGCGATGGAGTAAAGCTGGAGTTTTTTGAGACGGTCTGAGTAGGGCATCTGTTTGAGGCCAGTAATCCTCTTTGTGAGGTATTTCTGTGGCCTTTCCAGTTGTTGTAGATGTCTTGTGAGGTACATACCAAAAGGGGCATTGTACTCTATAATGGGTCTAATTAGTGATGAGTAGAAGGGGAACAATGACCTCTTTTTTTCCTGGATGAGAAACCTTTTGTGATGAGGTGAGGCATGTAGAAGGATTTCCTGACCACTGTGGTGATGTGATTATCAAAGAAGAGACTACTGTCCACCTGTGTCCCAAGGTCTCATCACATTTTCGGTGTTAAGTAGACTACCAGCTATGTGGTAGTTCATGGGTACAGAGTTTTTACCAAAGGGGATGACAATACACTTTTTGGCATTGAGCTTCAGGCCATGGCTTTGACACCAGGCATCTGTCTCAGTGAGGCCCTTTTGTAGTATGTCCACATCATTAGGAGTTTCAATTATGGCTCCTAGTTTGCAGTCATCTGCAAACTTTGTTAGCCAAAGACCTTCTGTTTTAGCCTGCACTTCAGAGGAGTAGATACCAAACAGGAGAGGACCCAGGACTGAACCCTGTGGTACTCCACTTGTCAATGGTCTGAAGTTGGATTTGGTGTCTGCTGCTTTCACAGTGTGGGTTCTGTCTGTGAGCCAGTTGGCAACCCGTCTTGTGACATAGTTATTTATACCTAGTTTAGTGAGCTTATCTATAATTCCAGAGTGGGGGATTGTGTCAAAAGCCTTGGCGAGATCTAGATAAGTTGTGTGAACCACCTTACCCTCATCTATGGCTTTGGTGACTGCTTCAAAGAAGTCAATCAGGTTTAGGAGACATGATCTGCCTTTTACAAATCCGAACTGGGTAGGGTCCAGAGTTTGGAGATTACCAATGTCTTTGTTTATGAGTTCCATGATGATACGTTCCATGGCCTTGCAGACCAGGCTCGTCAGGCTAATGAGGCGGTATACTATATATGGTTACTGACATATTTTGTACTTTCAGCTTCTCTGCTTTGCCTTGGATCTAATGATTTCATTCAGATGAACCTCATGAATAGCACAGAGGTTCTTTGCAGTTCTGTATCCATTACAAAAAGGAGCTATCCACTACAAAAAAGGAGATATCTACTCTTGGAGAAGGTGACAAACAGCATCCTGATTGATTCAGTGGCTATGCCAAAAATTTGAAGATCTGCTACAATCAGTTGCTTGCTAATCAGAACCAAACCCTTTTAGCTCCCACAGCATTAAGGTATTGTAAGGTTTGCAACTAATAATGATTTCATTAGCTTATCTACACATTCTCACATAAAATGTTCCAAGGATGGCTATCACTGGAGCAAAGCTTTTAGTCTTGCGTACTCCTCTTGGTTTGAGAAGTAACTCAGGAACAGGAGGGGCCTGATCGTGCTATAAGGAGTCCATGTGTCAAGTATACAGGTCATAGTGAAATGGTATATTAAGTCAGTATAAGTGGACAGCTAAGTAACACAGCTGCAGAACCATGCTGGTGAGCCCCTGCTTCACATCACTGCATATTGCATACCAGTTTGAAGATGATCAGACTCATGTTAATGTTATATTCCCTCTGAGATATGACTGAAAAAAAGCCCCCATACTCATGCAAAATAGAGATTCAGTTCATCACAGTAAATGGCAGAATGCAGGACAGGGATAGCACTCAGAAGAGTGGTTCACTGCAACAGTGGAGCTGAAAAATTTTATCTCAACATGAGGAGATGCTCAGTATATAAATGGATTAAATACTAAACCAGAATAAAGATGAGCTTGCTGGCAACAAATGTTATACAAAAATATTTAGTGTCGTCCTGGTTCTGATAGCAATTTATGACATCCTGGTTTGAATCTCAGGTGGCTTGTTAAATGACATTTTATTTCATTATAATGCCTGTTTTAATTGTTGATCTTAACAGCAAAGTTTGAAGACACAGTGACCATCTTGTCCAGCAATTCTGTTCTTAACAGATTTCTGCTTTAAAATATGGACAAGACCACACATGCCAAAGAGTTCCATACCTCTAATGAGTTCTTCTAAAAACATATTCATTTTTAAATGATGTCACCAGGTAAGATAAAACCTGGAAAACACGTCTTTTTTACCTCATAGAATATTGGCACAATATTGAGCCCTACCATAAATCAATACCGGGAGTTTTTAGGCCTAGAAATTTATTAATCTACTGGAACTGCAGATCACCATACAATCAATGTCAGATCAGAAACATGTCTAGTTAATTTCCTGTTTGTGGCAATACCTATAGCAGATTTTTATAATTTCTGTTGTTTGACAGCCAGCATGCTGAAACATTTTTTTCAGTAATCATACAATAATACTATAGGTCTCAGAAAATGAACATTTTAAATTTTAACAACCGACCCTATTACTGTTTTCCAAACCATGAAGAAAATTACAGGCCTTTTCATTACATATACTTTTTAAAATGAAACAGCACAAATATTCCACAGAAATTATCTACCAACAACTATTAGTATGCACTGCGGATGAAACAAGGCAGTAATGTGTTTATAGCTACTGCATTTAAAACTTAAACACTCACCCTCTTTTCATTTTTCACAGAAACCTCTGGTGTGTCCACTTTGGAAAACAGTTTTTCCAGGTTCTTTGCTAAATTTTTAATTCCATTTGTCTAATTAAATTCATGAAAGAAACAGGACAGAAAGACAAGAAACAGTGGATTATGAATTAGAGAAAATTGTCTAATGCTAAAAAATATTGTATTCCGGTATGAAATGTCATTAAATCAAAACCAGCCACTGCGGGATGATCAATAAACTAACACAGCCATAGAAAAAATAGAGTTTGTTAGAATTAAAATAAGTTCCAGAATTTCTGTGGCAATAACAGTACTAGAAATAAGCACATGTGTAATACGTTTAAATGTAGACATATTTCCTAATTAAAAGGTCCATTTATTGCCCACATGTTGCAGTTACTTCACTTATTGCTATAATACCCCAATTCCCTACTACTCAGACTGATATACTAGTTGAAATCTGACTTAGCATGCTATAGTTTTCAAACCCTGTCAAGCAGTGAAGGTGACAGCTGTTCATTGTTCTGCAGACAGATCCTCCCCTACACCCAGGTCATGACAGACAGGTAGGAGACCCAAATGCATTCTCAGGACAACTCTATTAAGGATCAGGAAGCATGAATTATTTTCTTTATTTTTATTTTATTTAATTATTTGTTAACTAGGTAGGCTTACTGACTCAAAAAACCCTTTTTAGCCACAGTCCAGGCACAAGGTAGTACAGGTAGTGCATATACCATAGAAATAACAGAAGCATATAAGCATGCATAGTACAAGTAGAAAGCACCACAGAGCATAACTCTCAACCTCTTAGAGTAAGAAATCTGGACAAAGCCATAACAAAAGTGGTACAAATATGGACAATTTTAAAATATTGCTCTTACAAACTTAGAAAGTTGATAGAATAACAGGTTTTGCATTAGCATGAATTTTCTGAAGGTTATGAAGTCTAAAACTCAAATGTCATTATTTTCTAACTTCACTCTTCAATGATTCACCACTAATTTGCTAGGAAGCCATGATTTTATGGAAAACGGACCAAAAATATAAGGCAAAAATCTGGACATTCTGCGAAAATCTGTACAGTTGAGAGGTATGCCACGTGTTTACACATTACAGAAGTTAGTACAGGCAGCATAAGTGGACAGCAAGAATAAAGCTAAAGTTAACACTAGATTTTTATGAAGACACACTGAATGAGATGATTTATGAAACATTTAAATGTAGTATTGATTGTCCATTGCTACACTGCGGTGGTTGTGCTGCGGTAGTGTTGTCGCCTCACAGTTAGACGTTGCCCGTTCGATTCTCAGCTAGAGCGTCTTCTGTGTGGCGACATGCGTGAATGGGCATTCCTTCGTTGAAGGTTGTGCGTTAGGCCTGGCAAGCCAGCACGTAAAACTCTACTGCCAATCATTAGCAGACCGGAGTTCCGCTGTGGCAACCCCTAACCGGGAAAAGCCAAAAGACACAAATTGATTGTCCATTGCTTATGTAACAAACACAAGAAAATTGCAAGGAAGAACCAAAATGCTTACATAAATCTTAGAAAAGTGGGCTGATGTTTTATCTGTTTAAACAAATTCCATATCTCAGTTTTGGCACAAGCTTTTTCAGAGACTGAGATGGAAAATCAAAGCATAATGTGTGACACAGCAACTACTTTTAGGTTTTTAAAGAGTACTGCAATGACATGGGGGTGCAGCTTATTAGCAAGAAGGGGTAAAAATCAGATACAAAAACGTATGAATCATCAAAGAAAAAAGCAGCATGTTTTTTTTTCACTAATAGAAAGGCAGCTAGTGGTCTCAGTAGTGTGTTGAGTCACTGTCTGGGCATAGACTGGACTACGAATCTGTGTAACTTATTTAAAGTGATCTGAAGTGTTTCAGTGTTCTGAAAGCTGCCATGCTTATTTTTTACCGATGTTTTATTACTTTCCTCTTCAAAACTAGGAGTGTAATGTTTTAATGGATTGTCTCGAAACTGTAACATACTATTAAATGTAGCACTCATTTCTATCAGTTTGAAAACAATGTTATCTAACTGATAAACTATTTTCTTTGCAGAAACTGGGACGATTTAAATGTTGTGGGGTTGCCATTGTGTTTGAAAGTGCTTTTTTACTGTGTTTCTGTCAAAAAATTGTAACTTTTGTTGAGTGGTAGTTTTACTGGCATTGTTGCTTATTTTTCCCAGGATAGGGGCACTATTTTTGGCTTGACCATGGAACATATTGTCACAGCCAGGGTCAGTCCTTCTTCCAGCCACAAAAAGAAAAGGTTAATCAAACAGCCTTTGCAACCACAGCAGGATAGCAGTTTGCCTCAAACACTGGTGGGTGACTCTGCTGTGGCCATTTGTTGTACCTCAGACCACTCATCTTTTACCCCAGATCCCTCTGGTGTAGCATCTACAGCCACTATGGAATGGGGGTTACCCATGTCCTCTGTAGCTGTTGGGGTCCCTGTAGTAGGCAAAGGCAAAAGAGAACCACTCTTGTTGGTCCTGGGAGAGGGAACAAGGAAGGCTTCTCTGTTGTATCAGAATGCTGTACCCATCCCTGGGGAAGTAGCAGCTGCTATTAGTAACTCAGCTGGACCCATTTTTCCTGTCAGAAAGAAACAGAAAAATGAGCATTCATCTACTGTTCCTCAATTTTTTTGTAGTGTGTAGTTAATTGGGCCGGGCTCCTTCTTGTACAGTAGTTTCCAGTAAAAGAAAGAGGGATGCCTCCTTTCCTGAAGAGATTCAAAACTCTGAATATGAACAGGAAGATGCAAAGATGGATTCAGGGATTTGTCCTCAGATTTCTGATACAGACTCAGGGGAAAACTGTCCTTCTGATTCTCTTTGTGGGGGGGGTTCTTTTTCTCTGAGACTATTGCTAGAATATCCCTTGTTTTCAATGGAAGAACTCTGAGGTTTCTCAGTTCCTTAAAAATACAGAGTTGTTACAGGATTTTCTGGAACCTACACCCATTTCTCCTGTCCTGTCTGCTTTAAAGGGTGTGTCTTACTGCCTGCAATTTTCCTGACAGTTAGACAGCTGTCCCTAAAATGAGAGCTAAGATGCATAAAGTTCCTCAGTCTTTTAATTTTTTTTTATACACTATTCCCAAACCACACCCAGCAGCTATAGCATTAGTTGACTCCTCTGCTGCTAAGCACTAAGTCAATTCCAGTTCTACTTTTTTAATAAGGATGAGAAAATTATTGATAGATATTTGAAAAAGTGTATACTTCTGCAACTTTGAATTTCAGAACTTTAAACTGTCAGGGTCATATATTAAAGTTTATTCTGACATACTGTTTTATACTGACATGTTTTATCTACAGTTTCTTTTTGTGAATAAAAATTTGCTTTAACTAACTTAGCTTCTTCTACTGGACAGGTTACTACTCAGTTTGCAGTGTGTGTATGACTCTGTTGATACTTCTTTCAAGGCTATGGCCAATAGTATGGTTTTAAGGAGGTTTGCTTGGCTGCATTCTCATAACCTTCCAGATGATGTTAAAAATTAGATTTTAAATTCTCCCTAGGATAGACTTTAAGTATTTGTCCCCTCTGCTGTAGCGGTGATCAAAATGTTTGATGAAAGAGGCAAGCTGATCCAAGAAACTCTAAGATATTTCAGCCCTCCTTTTCCAAATTATCTAAGGGATTTTCTTTCTCCTCATCCAAATTTGACAAAGAATAAACAATCTCAACAGAATTGAGATAAACAGACATTTAAGAAGTTGCAAGGAGGTTCCATAAAGAAGTCTCAAATCTTCCAAAGCCAAGGACACTTAAACAAGTCTGAATGACTATTCAAGAGACCTTGTGACCTCCTCCCATCCTGGCCATCTTTCTCTTACAGAAAGTCTGAATCTTCTTTTTCTCTTTGACAAAAGATTGTTTAGACAAACAGATTCTGAAAATCATTCATCAGTGTTACAGATGATAGTGGGAGGAAATTTGTTCTTTCTAGCGGGTCATTCCTCATCTGGCAAATTAGACTGTTTTGTTTCCACCTGTTCTTCATCACAAACTGTCCCAAGGAGAGACAGAAGTAGTTCCTCCTGCTCAGGTGAGGAAGGGGTTTTATTCAAGGATACCCCTAGTCTCAAAGAAAGAAAACACTTGCAAGCCAGTTCTAGATCTTTCTTTCCTAAACCTGTTTGTGATAGTACCCAAACTCAAAAGGATGTCACTTCACAAACTGCTGTATCTTCTTCCTCTTTCAAGTTTCCTGGTAACACTAAACTTAAAAGATGCTTATCATCACATTCCTATTCATCCAGACTTCAGGCGTTTCTTAAGGTTTTATGTGTTCTCTGCTTTACTCTTTGGACTGTCCATTGTACCAGCAGTGTTGACAAAGTGTTCAGCTCCAGTTATAGCTCATTGCAGGCTACATGGTATCCACATTTTTCAGTATTTATATAACTTGCTTATCTTTGCAGAGTCTTTTTCAAAATGTAAGGAATCTCTCTCTCTCTTTTAGGTGAGACATATCTTGCACAAGTTGGGATTCCATGAGAATATTCAAAAGGCTTTCATGAGTCCCTCACACAGGATTGTGTTCCTCAGATATCAACTAGACATCCAAGCTCAAAGGAATTTTCTTCCACAAAAAAAAAAAAAAGATCTTTATGTTGATCTATTTCTAAGGTTTTTCCACTCAGATATCAGTCACTGTGAGGGAATACCTCAGGATTTTGGGTCTCATGGCATCTATGATTCTCATGATATTCCTGGCAAGACTCCACATGAGAAAGTTAGAGTGGCATCTGAAATCTCTTTGATCCTAGCATTAACGTGCCTTATCTTTTCTTATCCCAGTACTTGGGGTTTGTCAGTAAAGAAATCACTTAGTGAAGACATCAGATGTCCTTAACCAAATGTCTCCCTTCTCCCTACACCAAAGAAGACAGTCACCACAGATATCTCAGACTTGGAGAGCAGTTTCAGGAAAGATAAAAGTGCAGGGGTTCTGGGACACCAAGGATATATGCAAGCACATAAATATTAAAGAAATGCTTGCCCTGGTCAAGGCACTCAATTCTCTGAACCATCATTGGTTCCCAGGGACTCTTCAAGTGGTTACAGACAATCGCAAAGCGATTTGATCCATCAACAAGAAAGGAGGAACTGGTTCATACCCTCTTGGCAAAGTAGGCATGTTAGCTTGGGATATAGTTTCACAGCACAATCTCACTCTATAGGCATCCTACCTTCGGTCAGAGTAAACTAGATCCAGTGGTCTTCCAAGATATGATCCATCTGTGGGGAGTTCCTCAAGCAGGCCTCTTCCCATCCTGGCTGAACAATCAACTGGCAAAACTGTGTTCTAGGACTCCATGCATTTATTTGGAAAGGAATGTTCTTGTATGCCTTTCCACCCTTTCCACTAATATCTAGGGTACTTCTGAAGATTCAGAAGGAATCTCCCAAGATCAATGTGATGACTTCCTTCTGGACTATGAAACTGTGGTTCTCCCTTTTTATGGAAATGGCCAGGGGCAATTACCACAAGTTTCAACAAAGAATGGATCTACTCAAACATAAACAGGGATGTTTGATACATCCAGATGTCAATCATCTTCAACTGACTGCCTGGATGATAGTGTCTTAATTCCTTTTTGGCACCTGTTTTCTGAGGACATGCAGCATGTACTAATGGAGGAAAGAAAGCCTGCTACTAGAAAAGCATATATTAAAGAAGTCAAACTAAAAGTCAAAAAGGATCTTTATTGTCATTCAGACCACACACAAAAAATGCACAGCTGAATGAAATTATGTTCCTCCAAGCTCAATGTACAACAAAAGCACAGAAACAAATACGCATGTGTAACAGTAACACAGTGTTCAAACCAGCCAAGACACAGAATGCATCAAGCCATCAGCCATGCACGATTCAATGGATTACAGCATCCCCACCAATCACTCCGCTGCTAATCCTCATTTCTGACTCCATCAACATCTCAAGTCCAGTCTGATCCCTGCAACACCACAGACCAAAAATAAATTCACACATGACTGACATACAAAGTTAGGCCAACACCTGACTCTCTGAATCCAGTGCAACTGCTGCTACCCGAGGGCTCAAACAGCCACTACCAATCCAACATTCAATCCACCATTCTCACCATCCATTACAGTTACCAGTTTCACTCTGACACCACTAGTATTTCAAATCCAGTCCGATTCCTCCAATCCAGCGAAATTCAGTCCAGTCCTAACAATGAGCATGGCAGACAAAAATCTGGCTTCCAACCTCTGTGATCAGTTCAACTGTCCACTGAAGCCACTGTAGGCCCAAACTTCTACTAATCAGTCCGTTTCACAAAAAAACAAAACACAAACGTCACAGCCGCAGTCCAACAGGTCCAACAAGTCAAGAACGAACCACTGACGGACTGCACATGACAATTCACACAGATTAAAACAATAACTATAACATAAATAAAATTAACAATAATTTAACAAAAAAATACACAAAAAGGACAATGTGAGACATAGAGACTGCTGCCACACAGGGTGCTGCCATCTTCTCAATTCAATTAGCAAATGGAAAATGTTTTCTAGTTGATACCAACAACATAACCAGCACACATTCAGGACTAGTTGTTCTCTGGTTTTACAATATGTGTGTGAGTTACTATCCTATGCCTTTCTTATTCCTCTATCAAGGTTCATTTATCTGCAATTTCAGCATGCCATTTCATGGACCTTCCTCTTTCAAAGCAGTTGCATGTGAAAATGTTTTTGAAAGTGGTTTTGTATGAGAGGCATCCAAGTAAACCAGTGGCCTCCCTTGGGATCTTAATTTTGTGCTACAAAAACTAACACTTGCTTCATGTGAACCAGCTAATCTGGCTGACTTGAGGTTCTTAACATGGAAAGGTTTTACTGATTGCTCTAACCTCTGCAAGAAGAATTGCAAGCTCATATAGTAAGTTAACCCTACCTCATTTTCAAAAAGGGCAGGGTTTCTTTGAGAACTAATCTTTCTTTTATACCTAAAGTGGCATCCGAGTTTATATTAACTCAAACTATCCATCTCCCCATTTTCTTTCCTGAACTTAAAAATGAAGTAGAAAGAATAATCCATACCTTGGATGTCCACAGACAACTCAGGTACGATCTTGACAGAACTAAATCTTTCAGATCATCGGATCAATTGTTAATTTCTTGTGAAGGTAAAAAGGGACAACTGGTGCCAGAACAGACTATTTCCAAATGGTTGCCTAAGGCTATTACCTTATGTCATACTCATCACATGACAAATCTCTTCCAGGCAGGGTCAAGGCCCACTCTTCAAGGATTTTGGCTTCTTCTATGGCTTTTTGGAAAGGGTTGGATTCTAGTAGAATTCTAGAAGATGGTACTTGATTCTCTGTACGTACTTTTACAAAACAGTATACGCTGGATTCCTTCTCTAGGTCTAAATCATGCCTTGCTACGACTATATTCCAGGGTCTCCTGGACACTTCTTCTTCTGCATCCCAAATAATCTACCCATATAGCTAAGGCTACTGCAGAAGTGATCAATATGAATAGCATAGAACAGTTCTGTAAGTTGAACTTACCATAACAGTAGATATTCGAATGATCATTGCTGCAGTAACTCTCCTGCCCTCCATCCCCGTTTTTTGGTATGTTTTTTATACCAGGGTGTGGACATTTATTTTTTGTTATTCCTAGTCTTGTCTTTTAATTTTATTTATTTATTTATTTTACATTTGTTAACTGGGTTAGTCCAACTGAGCTTTTGGCTCATTTTCAGTGGAGACCCGGGGAGAAAAGCTCCTCAGTGAGTTTAAATATTTAACAACAAGCAGTTAACAAAATATCATTTGCAATCATCTGAAGGTTACAATGCCATATACAAGGAATAATACCTTCATAATTCTTGCTAGGTTATATATAGTATGTATACAAAAAATAGCATTGAGATAAAGTGGTTAAAACCAGTGAGACAGAGAGGTTAAAAAGAAGTTATGTACTTACCATAGCATTCCATGTGAGTTGTTCATCTCGCTTTCAGTCTTTACTGATTGGTTCAGAGCTGATCCCTTGGCTCCTAGTCGACACCTACTACAAAGCTCGAGGATTTCAAGTAGCTCGAGGCCAAGTCCCTATCCCATGATGCACCCTGAATTACCTCAGATTTTGTTTGCTGTGTATAATAATACCATATGTCATTCTATAACTCCATAAGAGAGAGAGAGAGAGAGTAGAAGGGTTGAGTGACTAGGAAAGATCTAGCATCTAGGTCTTCTGAGAGCCCAGGAGGGGGTAGGAGGGAGGGATGTAAGAATGAAGGTGAGATAAACAACTCACATGGAATGTTATGGTAAGTACATAACTTCTTTATGTGAAGTTGTTCTATCTCGCCATTCATTCTTTATTGATGGGTATCGTCCCAAGCACCATCTACCTCGGGTGGCTCATGTGAGTATATTTCTCAGGACCATGGATCCAAAGGAGGCCCTGTCCCTAGATGCCCTGTCAAATTTGTAATGAGTGATAAAGGTATGAGGTTTTGACCAAGTGGCTGCTGTGCAAATGTTATCAATAGGAAGTCTGGCAGAAAAAACAGAGGATGTAGAAACTGCTCTGGTTGAGTGAGCTTTAATTTTATGCTGTAAGGGCATATTGGCAGCTGAATAAGCAAAGGTGATACAATCAGATAACCATTTAGACAGAGTTGTTTTAGCCACTGGCATACCCTTCCTGGAATCTGAAAATGAAACAAAAAGCTGGTCTGATTTCCTGAAATCTTTTGTTCTATCCAAATAGAATCTGAGCTGTCTATGAACATCAAGTTTGTGCAGCATGTACTCTAGACTGTTGGAATGGTTGGTGAAGAAAACTGGCAAATCTATAATTTGGTTGAGATTAGTTTCAGTGCAAAACTTGGGCAAGAAGGAGGGGTTTGTTCGAAGAGAGACTCTGTCAGCATGGAAAATCAAATAAGGAGGCTTTATGGACAAGGCTTGAAGCTCTGGCACTCTGCGGGCAGAAGTAATAGCCTAAAAAGATGGTTTTCCATGACAAAAATTTGAGGTCACATGAGGAAGCTGGTTCAAATGGAGGAAGAATTATGTGGGAAAGCATAACATTTAGATTCCATGGAGAATAGGGAGATTTCACAGGAGGTCTAATATGAAAAGGTCCCTTTGAGAAAGGCTTTGGATAATTTGTGTGACATAATATTCATCCCTTCAAATCTAAAATGAAAGTTAGAGATGGCAGCAAGCTGAACACGGACTGTTGCTGCTGCAGCTCCTTTACTGAAGATCATGGTCAAGAATTCTAGTATAGAGGCCATAGGGGCTTGGTAAGGATTAATCTTGTTTTTAGAGGCCCATATAGAATTTTTTTCCATTTGCTAAGGTATAGCTTCCTTGTAGAGGATTTGTGAGAGGATAAGAGAATTTGCTTCATTGCACTGGAGAAGTTATGGAACCTGGCTATGATGGGAATTGGAGCAGCCAAGCTGTTAGCTTCAGAGACTGCAGAGAGGGATGAAGTTCCCCCGACGAGTGCATCAGAAGGTCCAGAACTGGGTCCAGAATCCAGAGGTCCTCCAAAAGATAAAGTAGAAGGAAGGGTAACCAAATCTGATGAAGCCAATGAAGAGCTATTAGAATGATAGTCCTTCCCAGGGTTTTCGCTTTCTGTAATACCTTGGGTATCAATGGGATTGGTGATAATGCATAGAGGAGACCCGGGGGCCGATCATAAATGAGTGTCTCTTGGGGGTTCTCTCAGAGGGGGAATCAGGGCAAAGTAGCTTCTGCATTTGGTGTTTATGTGACTGGCAAAAAGGTCGCAGCAAGGCTGGCCCGACCTGCGGAATATCCTGTCCTCTATTTCTGTCTTGAGGGACCACTCATGGGGCAACAAAATTGCTCTGCTCAGCTTGTCTATCACGTTGGATTTCCCGGGGATGTGTGTTGCTAACAGAAAGTGTTGGGCGGAAATAGTCCACTGCCATACTATGAGGGCCTCGCGACAAAGGGGGTATGATCTGGTTCCATCTGAATCACAACCGTACCCAGAGGAAGAGAGTCCTGGAAGTACTGCAAAGCCAAAAGTACTGCTCTCATCTCTAGGACATTGATATGCAGATGTGTCTCTTGATCGGTCCACGTGCCTTGGGCTGTCTTTCCCTGAAAATGCCCCCCCACCCTATCAGGGAAGCATCCGTGGTCACTGTGGCCGCTGGAGGAGGTAACACAAATGGGCGTCCTATTGTAACATGAAGTGAGGTCAACCATGACTGAAGATCCTTTTTTCAGGAATTTGTAATCATTATCATTATCATGTGAGACATGGGGACCTCTTGGTAAGACCATTAAGTGAACAACAGCCACTGCAGTATATGCATGTGCATATGAGCCAGTGGTATGGCTAGAATTGCTGCTGGCATCATTCCTAACAATTTCAGACCTTCTGATGCTGGTGCTTTGTTTTTGGATATTAAAATGCGGACATGCTAATGGAGAAGTAAGACTCTTTCTACTGGAAGTCTTAGCGTGGTGGTGGTGGTGTCCAGTTCTGCTCTGATAAAGACGATAAGGCAGATTTTTATGAGTTTATTGTAATGCCCAGCTGATTGCAGAGTGACAGGGTGGACTCCCTGGCCTGAATGAGTTGATGCCTGGTGGTGGCAGTAAGGAGCCAATCGTCTAGGTATGGAAACACCTGGAATCCTAAAATTCTCAGGTGAGCCGTGACCACTGCCATGCATTTGGTGAACACTCTGGGGGCTGTAGTGAGACCAAAGGGCAGGGATTGGAATTGGTAATGATTGGCTCCCAGCCAGAAGCGCAGATGATCCCTGGATGGCCTGGCCAATTTTATGTGGTAGTACGCATCCTGGAGATCTATCGAGCACATCCAATTGTCTTTCCCTAAGAAAGGAAGTATCAAACTGAAGCATGACCATCCGAAACTTCTCTTTCTTACAGATTTGTTTAGTCTGCTGAGGTCCAATATAGGTCTCCAGTCCCATCTTTTTTGGAACTAAAAAGAATCTTGAGCAAGTACCGGATCCTGTCTGGTTTGCTGGGACTGGTTGGATAACTCTTTTTCTTACCAATGTCTGGACCTCTACTGTTGCTTGTTCTCTGCAACTAGGTGGAACATCTGGGATTTTCCTTGTCGGTGGAGGGGGTGTGGCAAATAGGATGAAGTATTCTCTGGAAATTATACTTTGCATCCAGTTGTTGTGTTATTTTGAGCTAGGCGTCTGGGTACAAAGTGAAGCGACCCCCAACTGCCTCCAGAGCAGGACAGTTGTGCCTCCTTTAAGGAGTGCTGGTAGGGCTTCCCAAAGAAGTGATTTCTGTCACCCTGGTTTTGCAGACCCCCTCTGCCATTATGGCGGCGTCTTCCATTATTGCCCCCTCCTCTGCCCTTGGAGGGGGATCACCACGTGTGTCCTGAAAGGCTCCTTGGGCTTTTCAGAACCACATTTTCCCTCCCCATTGACCCTTTGAGTAGGGTCTGGTAGTGGTGGAAAAATGGACTCCGATGGCAGACAGAGTCTTTCCGTCCTGCTCACACCTGGTTAAAGTTTCCTTAACTTTGGTCTCAAAAAGGGGCAAGCCATGAAAGGGGGTATTCATGAAGGATGACTTGAAGGGCTGTGTCTCCTAAGAGCAACTCCTGTACCCGCTGCTCTACTCGTTCCATCAGCTGCATATGAAATGAGGTGCATGGACGAGTTCACTATGGAACTGAGGGTAGCAAGCTGGGAGGCAACTTTGTCTGTAGCTCTTGCAGCTACTGTACCCTGAAGAGTATCTCCCAGCTCTTTAAGGAGATCTCTTTGTAGTCTCGTAAAATGGGTTAAATAGTTAAGTGAATGAAGTGCAAAAGTCGCTGAACTAAACATACACTTCCCATATCTATCCATGATCTTGGAGTCTCTGTTACGAGGATGGATAGACAAGGAAGTTTCAGACATTTCCTTTTTGGTGGCTGCTGCCACCACCATGGCATCAACTGGAACACCTTTGGTCAAGAAGAATTTATCTTGGGGGACAGATATGAACTTATTAGGTCTCCTAGGGACGGGCTCCGTGGTGTCCAGAGACTCCCATGCCCTTCGTGAGACCAGCTGCATAAGCTCATTGAAGGGCGGAGACACCCAAGAGGTGGAGGGCTGAGACCCAAAAGCCTTCAGTAGAACCAACTCGTCCTCAGTAGGGTTGGTGGACTGCCAGTCACCCCTCTGCCTAAGGATTTCCAGTATCTCAACAAATTAGATATCCTCAGAGGGGGACCATGTGGACCCTTCTGATTAATCCAAATCAGTATAAGATGTTAATGACTCCTGAGGGGAGTCCAAATGTTTCCTCTTACACACTCTCTTCCTGGGAACCTCATCAGTGGGTGCTTCTGGAGAGGTCTTGGAAGAGCATGGGCCACCCAATGGGCTTCCTGAGGCTCTGGTTCTCTGTGCTTAGCTAGGATCTGTGAGGCAGAAGCAGACACAGGTGCTTTAGTGGATGAAGAAGCCAGACCTGAAGTTGAGGATGTCTTGGGAGACATAACTCTCCTCGTGGCTTCGAAGGCACCCCTGCTCTTGTGCAAAGGAACCAACAGATCCAAGGAAACCATCAATACCCCTAGCATAGGGACAGTGGGCTCCAAACCTGAGGCAGGAGCTGAACTCATCTGAGCCGAAGCACCGAGAGGCAAAGTCAGAACTGACAAGTTGGTTCGACTATGCTTCCCAGACCTGACCAGAGTGTGTTGGCTCCTAGAGTCCTTGATCAGTGGCGAGAACATCAGAATGAATGGAGCAGTGAATGGAGCAGAAGACACTAGAGCAGGCATCGGCTTCTAAGGCTCCACAATCAGCAAGTCTGACTCCTCTGGCTCTAAAGGACCGGTATGGCTCGGAGGAGGAGGAAGAGATAAAGCTGGCATAAAGCTCCGAAGCCACCTGGGTCGGAAACGATAACAATTTTGCAAAGGCTGGTGCCTGAAGAAGCTTCTGCACCACCCGATCCACATCCAAATCTGAGAGGCTAACAGAAGACCTAGATAAACAGACTGATGGTACAGACTGAAAAAGTGGGGATTTTGGAATTTTGGATACCGGTTCCAAAACCGGGGACCGGCTCTGAAAAGAAAAGACAGCCAGCTCCGAGACCTGTGGAGCTGATGTCACAGACACTTTTGACTTTTTCAATTTTTTTGAATCCACAGAAGTCTTGGAGAAATTTGAGGACTTACTAGATCCATCCTGGTCACTCAAAGCCTCCTGGAAAGAAGGTTTCAACAAACCCCTGTCAATGAGCTTCCTTTTTCTCTCTTGGAGGACTCGTGAGGAAAAAGAATGGCAAATGGAACATGTTTCTCGTAAGTGCAAGGCACCCATGCAGTAGACACAATTCACATGGCAGTCAGTAACAAATATCTTCTTCCCACATTTAGGGCATTTTTAAACCTGATTTAGGGTGTTTGTTCTTGTCATCAGCCATGACAGAAAAGGACACACCCAACAACAGCAAGATAAATTAGCCTTCTAATAAAAAACAGGCTAACTATAAGCACACACACACAAGCCTTTTAAACTAAGGCTAACTATAAGTAGTAATAAGCTTTCCTAATAAAAAACAGGCTAACTATAAGCACAGATACACACAAGCCTTTTAAACACAAGCCTTTTAAACTAAGGCTAACAAGCACACACACAGACAGTCTTAACAAGCAAGTTAACTCTAAGAATTATGCTAAGGAAAAAAGTGACAAAAGGTCACTGAATAAACACTTATTAATCATTAAGTAATTACACAATACTATACTAATAAATGTGACAATAGGTCACTGAATAAACATTTTTTATATTCAGAAAAATTTAAATAGGCCTATAAAGAAAAATGAGGTCAAATATATAGCTAAGAAGCACACAGGGAAGGGAACACTGAAGATAAAGCTTTAAGAGCTTATCTAACCTAATTATCTAACTATTCTATCAATAAGATAACTATAATTTTGAAAATTGAAAAGTATTAAAGTTTTTACTGGCCTGAGCTAGCAAGAACCTCTGATCAGTTGCAGCGGTAAACTAGATCCGGGGTAACTCAGGGTACATCATGGGATAGGGACTTGGCCTCGAGCTACTTGAAATCCTTGAGCTTTGTAGTCGGTGTCGACTCGGCTCCTAACTCATCAGTAAAGAATGAACAGTGAGATGGAACAACTTCACATATTTTATTAAGATAGACAGGGGAGGAGAGGAAATTGAGGGAGGGTGTAACTGAAAAGAATAGAAGGGAAGGAGATAGTGGAAGAACAATGAATAAAAAAGTGAGGACTGGTGTTGGGAGGGGTATTCAAAGCTGGGGTAGGGTAGTTTTAGGGGGGATGAATACAGTGGCAGGAACATTTTTTGTTAGGTATCTTCGAGTGGCTAGCTTGAAATGCTTGGCATGGTCAAGGGACCTAATTTCTTTGGGTAGTTGGTTCCAAGATGCAGATGGGTTATAATAGAGTAAACATCCTGTTTTGGTTTTGGGTTTATAAATCTATAGCAAGTCTTGGTTTGAGCTGCGTAGTGTCCTGATCGGGGAATATTTAAATATAACAGATAAAAGGCTAGGGCAGATAGAGGATGGAGTGTATAATTTGTAGTTGATGTAGTAGGAGCAGATGGGGGAATTCGAGTCAGTCCAGTTGCTTAAAGGATAAGCAATGGTGACATTTGTAGGTTTGGTTTGCTGCGAATCTGGTCACCTTATTATAGGTAGTTTCAAGTTTTGTAATGAGTGTGGTGTTAAGGTTTATGAATAAGTGACAGCTGTATAGAAGGGTGGGAAGAAGAAATGCATGGGAGAGAGTTATTCTGGGTTAAGGGCCCAACCTCCATCTGTTTGGTGGCAGGAAAGAACTTTATATAAGTTCAGACTGAGAAAAACTTTTTAACAGTACAATCAAAATGATGGTGGAATCTTAGACATGAATCAAGCAAAGTTTATAAATATTTGTAGGTCTAGACATTAAGAGATGGAAGTACTAATGGGGCTGTTTAACTGACAGGGGTGATGGAAGCAAGTCTTTGAAAATATCCAGAGATCACTGAGTAAGTTTTCAAAGTTTTAACATTTAGTTTACTAGTACTAAGCCAGAGACATAGATTATGAAGATTTAACTGTAGCCTAACTTGAATCCATAGACTTTTTACTGCCTTGTAACACAAGCAATTTCTGAAAAATCAAGAGAAGTGGAAGATCAAGAAAAAGAGGATTAATAAATAAAAAAGGAGTAGCCATCCAGGAATACACTAAAGAAAAAGAAGGCAGGGGTGGAGGAAGAGTTACTAAATATTATTTTAATGTGTCTACTAGAAAAATAATTAGAAAATGAATTTAGAAGTCCACCACTAACACCTAAAAAGGCTAGTCAGAGAAGGAGAAGAGGATGGTCAACAGTGTCAAAGGACTGTCTGAGATTTAAAAACTATACTATTAAAGCAGGGATCTTTCCATGTTCAAGAAGATACTATCAGCTGAGGGTACATGATGTTCTGACCCCGCCAATTTGCCCCGGGATGATTCACCCCCGACCTATTCGACCCCGGACAGTTGGACCCGAACAAAACATTACAAAAAAATTGGGGCAACAGCTTTTTGTCGTTTATTCTCAGTATTTGAATACATATCCATTATCAAAAAATCAACAGAAGTGAAATATCCGTGTTCTGAAAGGAAATTATGAATCCGTGTGATGAAATTCAGCATGCCTCTATTTTCTATTTAATATGTATGAATGACAGGGTTGTAAGAAGATGACTCCACCATCAAGGAACTGAATTGCTACTTAAAAGCTCTTGAGTAGTGTGTAACTGTATTTCTTTAGATCAGTCTGATTTTAGATCACTGTGATCTGCACTAATTCAAAAATGACCAGGCCACAAGGAGGCACTCCCTAAAGACTATTGACACATGACGGCGCTTCTTCCCGTGCTGCCTAACGTCTTCACATTTCTTATTTTAAAATGTGCCACAGTAATAACATTCAGATATACCCTACATATAAAATTATACAATTATGTAATACAAAACAGATGTAATAAGTAATAAACGTTATGTCAAACTCTATCAAAACTTTTTTTTTAGATCACAGGGGAACGGGATAAATCCTGCAAGGCTAAATAGAGTTCATTGAAAGTGATGATTACGGCTGGAGTAAAGTTGGCAAATGTCCTCATTTGCATTTGAAGCTTTTTTTAAGTGCCATATGATGATCAGGATACTGCATCGATTTTCCCTCTATAGGAATTTATAACCAGCCAAGCAGACATTTGCCCGATTACTTCAAAGAGAAGTACTTAAAATAACGAATTCCATTTGTACTGCTTCACATTTAAGTCTGAATATTGATTTTAAAACACACCAAGGACTTTCGTCGTTGCATAACTATTCAATGCAGCTTCTTTTCATTTGTCTAATTAGAAACAGAATACTCACATTAACTATTATTCAGAACAATGTAGTAAAGAAACATATGCAAACGTAATTAGCTTGATCAGTTGCACGATGTGGAAAACATTAAAACAAGGCCAAAAAAGCTGTCTCCCCATTAACAGAAAAGTACCAGTACTTACTAGAATATATTTGGGGTCAAACTGTTCACTAAAAAATCACATATACAATACATACAAATTTATACATGAAATTGTACAGAAATGCATTGGGGTCGAACCGTCTGGGGGCGAACAGTTCTGCTTCCTCAGCTGATTGTACTAGAGTTGTAAAAGTGCTGAAATATGTCCCAAAATGTGTTGGACAGCTGGAATAAGAGCACTATCCTGTACACAAATTACTAAATTTAATATTATGCATGCTTTTCAAGAATTATAACAAGCAAGCCAGCTTTGGTGGCATAGAGGGATAAAGCTCCGACTACATCTTGAGCAACCAGAGTTTGACTGGTGACTCAGGTGCTTGATGGAGCTGGCGGGGGAGGATGGGTATGAGTGGTTATTTCCAGTTATCCATTCTAGGGAAGGTGGTTCTAGCCTGACAATTCAGTGAATCCTGGCAGGAATTCTAGTAGTTGCACCCACGGAGCATGTGCTGTCATTCTGCAGTCTCACATAATCAAGTGAGCTAGCATAGGCACACTCTGTGCAGCAGGCAATATGCAGCACAGCTGATAGAACCACTGAAGGAAAAGGGGGTACTGCTCTGCAAAACCAACCAACTCCCCCTTCCTACCAAATGAGTCTTGGTATTGGAGAATGAAAGCTCCAACTGGGCTATTTAGGCAGGAATAAACTGGCCTGTAGGGCTCTTGCCTAGCCCAGGGATGTCTGCCTGTCACCCCATTGAACAAATGAGCAGATCAGGTGCAGACAGAGGATCCACTGGTCCTTTCCCACACAGGGAAAAACAAATTTTTAACATGCATAAAGATGCTAGTTATGGACCTATAATCATCAAGATCAGAATAGTTATTTTGGCAGCTAAAGCATGACAGCTGCTTTCAGGCATCTGGTATAACCCAAGGACAAAGATATATATTAATAAAGTAGTTAACTGGCCCAGACATACAAACAGCAGCTTTTAATAACTGGATGCAAGATGTCAAGAGGTACAGACATAAGCATTTTCAGAAAAACTTGTCAACAGAATTAGGTTGTGGACAGTCAAAAAATATGCAGATCCATTTTCCCCAATGACTTTTAATCCATGGAATTACAAACCACTCCACAGCAGAAATAGGGGAAATGGTTGTACATTTTAAACTGGAGGCATACATCTCAACTGTACAGATTTTTACAGAATGTCCAGATTTTTGCCTCATATTTTTGGTCCACTTTTCATAAAATTGTGGTGTTCTGGAAAATTAGTAGCAAATCATTAAAGATTGAAGTTAGACAATAATGACAGACACATGAGTTTCAGACTTCATACCCTTCAGAAAATTTGTACTAATGCAAAACCTGTTACTCTATTAACTTTCTACATTTGTAAGACCAACATTTAAAAAGTGTCCCTATTTTTGGGCCATTGTCCCACTTTTATTTATGGCTTTGTCCCTAATTCTTGCTCTAAGAGTTTGAGAAGTATAAATGGAGGACATGGGATACAGGGCAGACTCAATGAGTTTGCATTTCATGATTTGAAGATTCAAAAGAATTTCTAGCAAACAAGGAAGTCAATTTGGATCATACAGCCTGGCCCATATGATTCTCGATTTTAGCCCAATATGATCTAGGGTTACTATGACATTTCTGGTACAGCTAACTGGCCAAAGTAGAGTATTTTGACAATTTGACATAAGACCCAAATGGGGAGTAGCCTGGAGTTTAGGAATTTTAAACTGGATCATTCAATCCATCCATCCATCTATCCATCCATACTTTTTCTAAAATACATACCTGATGTCTTCCACTATGTTAAGTTGATTTTGTTTTGGCCACTTTCAAATAACCCAACTGTAAATGAAGGAATTGCCTTTGTGTGATTGTAAGGCAGTGTAAACCTAAGACAAGGATAGTTGGCATATGATGTGTCCAAGGATGTGACACCTGCCAGCAAGAGACAAAAAAACAACTGTCCTACCATTTAAAAAGAAAGATATGTCTGGCTATCATAAATGGCAATGCCAAAAGAAACAGTGTGGCAGTGTCATTTCTAAAATTAATAGAACGAAGGTGAAGAAGGAACCTAATGTGAAAACTGAGATCCTGACAGATGTCGAGACACTAAGCAACATCTATGAAACCTTGAAGGCAAACAGACATCATTCAACATGATTCTGGATGGATATACATACTACGTGGGGAGGATAAAATAACACAAAGCATTGACGTTGATTGCAGAATAGATATGCAAGGTGCAGATTACATGTGATAACACTGTTAGCATCATCAGGGAGCAAATGTATCAATGTATCTTGACTCCCTATTGAAGCCAAGTTGCTAGTTATACAGGCAGCATGGCTCCAGAGATAATGAAACATGTACTGCTATAACACTGATTGCATCAGTTAATACTGAGGGTATAGCAAAAGGAGATGACTTCTCTGCAGTATATTCCCTAAGATGATCGACAGAGAACAGCATGTTTAAGCTGATGAAAAATATACAGGTAGTCAAACTGACAATACTTCTCAACCTCTTAGTGCAATAAATCTGGACAAAGCCTAAAATAATGGGGGGGGGGCAAAGACCCCAAAATACAGATTTTTAATATTGCTATTAGAAACATTGACATTTGCTAGAATAACAAGGATTGTGTTAGCATGTATTTTCTAAAGGCTATGAAGTTTGAAACTCAAATGTGTGTCATTATTTAAGGACTTCATTCCTCACTGTCTTGCCAAAAGAACTCACAAATTCTATGAGGAATAGACAAATAATATGAGGCACATGCATTATGATATAAACAAAACATATACCTTTTTCTAGAAAAAAAAGGACATTATGTGTTAATGTAGTTTAGGCTTGTTAAAGCTATTATATCTCAATAGGTATGACTTTCTTGCTCATGAGCAGCTTGTCTTCCTTTAAAAAAGCATTTAAAACTTGCTGCTAGTGTTCATTTCAGTGAAGACTGACCCATTCTGACAACCTGAGCTGCTAACCTACAAAAGTTATGCTACAACTGTGGCTTAAGCTCTGTTGTAAAACAACTATTTACTGTTTATCTTTAACTGATTGCAGTTAGAGAACTGTCTTGATGTTGGCTAGATAAACATAAAACCTGGACATTGTTTTCTTCTGTTTTGGTGGCTAGCCCCTCCACTGTGCTCCTCACCCTACCCCCCCATTTCTATCCAACCCCATATCATTACATTTATATAATCATAGCAACTCCCATTAACATCCATCATCCAATCAGCAATAAACTCATCCAGTGTCAATGCCAAGTAAAATTTATCATACTTAACTTGCCCATAAACTACATCTTCAAATGTCCCTCACCACACAGCACTATCTCCCACTCCAGTACCATACTCCTTCATCTTATCCTAATTTTACTACTAATCCTACTGCCGAATCCTACTACTTTCACACCGCATATCATCATTACAAACGAATTCAGTTGTGCTTACCAATCTGAAATGCTCTCTTCACTACAGTTTTATATCCCCATCTCTATATAACTACAAAATAACTAACTTCAAAAGATTACTACACCTTAAATTACAAAACAATAAATATAAAGACATTGCATTTACTTTTAATCCTTCTCTTCTCAGTACTTGCATCATAAAATAATATGTAGTTGCATTCAAAATCAAGGTCACATGCTATCCACAGACCTATATCCCCACTTTACTCCTATATCTCTGTGGAGATATACACCCAAACCCTGGGCCACTTGATCATCACATCCCTCTATCAGCAAATAATTTAACCACTAATAACTCTAGTATCAAGCTCTGTGTATAGTCTCAAACTGAAAATGGTCAAGCCTATTCACCATTAAATTCAAGTACCATAGAGGTAAAGGTGCTGTTGAAATAAAGATGGAGATAAAGTAGTCCTTTGAAGAACTGTTTGACCAGATAGTGTTGGCTCACAACCCTACAGCGACAAATTACTCACTTTCAAAAGATTTATTTATTTATTTATTTATTAAGATATTATTTAGAAGATGTACTATGGAAAACGGACTTTTGGTTTTTGAAGGAAACAATGTCAGCCACATCATGTATCCTTGTTTCATTTAGAACTATATTTTATTAAGTGGCCACTGTGTTAATGATGGAACTGCTACACATGGCAAATGATTAAAATGAAGTGCATTTCATGGTAATTTATTTACCACAGAAAGTGAAAAACTTGGGCTAGGTTCAGGAAAAAAGAAAAAAAAACTTATGCTTAGCAACAAGGAGTAGTTGCAACTAAGAGTAAAGTAATATAGTAATATTGCAGATTTTGATTCACAGAACTGCTAACACAAGCAGTTTGTGAGTAAATACAATCTGTTTGCACTCAGCAAATCCCAGTGGACATGCATGTGATCTAAAAAAGAATTCATCAAAGCCGAGCCACAGGCAGGGAGCCTGTGGTATAATATTTGTATGGCACAATACACAACACACTGGTGCAATTTTGTGCATTACGTATACAACAAAGAAATCTGTTCTGTTGTTTTAGCTGCTTTGGATAACTACAAACAATATTTAATGTGCTTTTGGTCTCTGAAACATTTGTATACATTTTTACATACCTAGCCTTTGGATGAGCAGATCAGTGAAAACTGATATGCCTTTCTCCTAACTTCAGTGAAATATCAGGTTACCACTGACATTGGCTCACAGAGAATGGGTAACTACTCAAGTGATTTTGTGACAATACAGCTTACACATGAACTTACTCAATTTATCTTGCATGAAGGATTTATTCTGGGCCCTCTTTCAGAATTGCTGGATTTACATGGCAGTGGCACTGAAGCTCAGTGGACTCTAATTTGTCTCTTTAATGCAAAGCCTCTGAACTCCAACTTTTGCTGCATTTCTAGAACTTCATAAACTACTCTGAAAGTGAGAAGTCCAGGGGAAAATGACTGTCCTATGAATAAAATGTTAAACACAATGTTATATTATGAGAAAACTAAATACGGTTTAGGATCCAAACAGAGGTACACAAGATTCCATTTTTTAGTATGTAATTCAAAGATTATTTAACAGGGTTTCAGAAGGTCTGAACTGTAGAGAACACTGAGAGAAACTGCATTCAGATAAAAAGAAAAATATTTAATTCCACATGCAAATCAATGCCCAACTATGTCAGTGTTACATACCAGGTGAAAATGCTTTGTTGTTTTATCATGTGAGAAAGCTGCCATTTCTGTTGTCTATCAAGATAAAAAAATACCTGTCTAAGAGGCTCAGAAGCAGATGAAATGCACAGAGGAAGTGAAGTGGTAGCCAGATTGTTAGAAGAGCAGGAGGAAACAACTGCAGAGTGTACATGGGAAAGGCATACTGCAGGCACAGAATTCTGTAGAGAACAGAGGAGAACAGAATTATAATTATAACGAGCAAAATGCTAAACAGGACTAAGTAAATATTTGAGTCAAAAGAATCCTATAAAAACAGCCCAGACTCACAAACTTGGATATGTCTCAATAACAGTATTAAATTTATTATATTAAGCGTTTAAGTACAGTAAATCCTATTTACAACAATCTTATTAATGCAAGTAGCTCATTATGGCACACACTGTTTTGTTTTTGAGGATAGCTTTTTAGTTGCAAGTGCAATGAATGCATTTTATTCTTTTCTGTGCAAGAATGCATAATAGAGTCTTGTTAAACTACTTAATTTGTAA
Source organism: Protopterus annectens (assembly GCF_019279795.1). Taxonomy (NCBI): domain Eukaryota; kingdom Metazoa; phylum Chordata; order Ceratodontiformes; family Protopteridae; genus Protopterus; species Protopterus annectens. The sequence goes on from NC_056745.1 coordinate 1,398,209,930, forward strand.
GTCTGCAAACATAGAGAAACAAGAAAGAACCAATTAATTGATGGTCTCATTGCATGCTAGGCTGTTTTACACATTTACTTGTACTTGCTACAGAACCCAAAACAAGCTAGTTTTGCTAATATTCTACTGCAATTGTTAACAGAATAGCTTATGTTTAGTTTCATGTATATAGCTACATATAGCAAAATCAAATTCTTCTTTAACAAAAAAAAAAAAAAAATGCCAAAAAAGCCAAGAGGTAGCAACCCAACACAACATAAAGAGTATTCACACCTGTTGTTTGGAAGAAGTTGTATCTGCAAATTTGGAAGCAAGGATCGCTGCTCTGTCTTTAATACTCTTTTTCTGAAATGTTCTAGCTTCTAAAATTTGAGCTCTCTTCTTTAATGGGTCATCAAAGAAACAAGAAGACAGACAAAAATGTTTTAGGTACATTTTTTTTACAGAAAGTAAGTTTAGAGGTTTCAGCTTGAGGCAGTAGGCACTGCTTTCATTATGCATTCCACCAAGATGATGAAAATAGAATCAAAGAAAGTATTCTTTTTACAGAAAATAATTCTAAAAGTCTTATTTTTAAGGCTTCCCTTATGTTTCCCTTATGCTTTAACAGAAAGATGATGAAAAATGTCATTGCAGAAAATATTCATATACTGTATTTTTTTTTAAATTATAACTACTTTGTTTTAATTATTTTTTTTATCACTAGTGTAAATTATAGCATGCAGGTTTTTGGGAACCTCCGTGCAACTTCTTCTACCTTCAGAAGTCCTCATGCCCACTGCCTGTGAGTCACCTGAAATCTTAATAACTTGAAACAGTCATCGACAGCTGATCAAGCAATGTGGTACACAGGTCTTAATGCCCCAGAATGGAATAGGACTTCTCGTAATGTTGGGGAGAATACTAAAATATAATCTAACATGCACATATTTAGGTTGTAAACCAGATGTTTCTATCATGCTATGTATGTACCATTTCTGGGATTAGTGCAGGTTCCACTATTAGGTAGTCCCAAAGCAGATTTTCTACCTCCCCTCCTCCAAAATGGGAGAGGAGCCCAATAACTACTGAATGCAATCATGCCAATATTTATCATGTTGTTAGTAAAATAATCACCACTATTTATCAGACATCTCTACACCAGCAGGCTGGTTATTCAGATACTCTATGACAACTAATTGAATTACAATTCTGAAAAGTAAGGAATAACCGTCTCACCTGTTCAAGTTTGTCTTCAAGCCTCTGCAGGCGCTGAAGAATGCCTGTAGCTGCTATCACAGAAGAACGAGCAGATGTGAAATGGTCTGCACTTTCACTCTGCGGGTGATTTTGATCTTTTTCCCTACTTTTTGATTGTCTTGACCTGTAGTCAGTTGAATTCATTAAATGCTTCGGCTGTCTGACCAAATAGTCAGTACTAACAACTGCCTGAAACTAGGAAAAACTGACATTTAACCACACAATACTAAACTAAACATCTGAATTAAATATATTGGATGCTTTTTAAGTTATTTTGGCAAAAGTCGTTACTTTCATTGACAAGCGGCATATTTCCTGATAGAGATAAGATTCTTATACACAACTTCACCATAACCTAGTAATTCAGATGCAGATCAAACATGTCATAAACATAAATGACATCCATATATATATATATATATATATATATATATATATATATATATATATATATGTATAGTAGAACTCTATATCTTTAACAATATCTCAGTCACAAAAAACACAGACTATATTCCAAGTAGCCAATACAAGTTAAATGAAACTAGTAATCCAAGTGGAACACCTGAAGATATACAAAACCAATAAATCCAAGTACTTCAGTTGTTTTCCAAGGTCAGTAAAGGCCACATCTTATAATTATTGAACACTTTTATTGTATAAAACGCACACTAAAGGCATAAAGTATACTATGCAACATTTTCTAAGCTACAAGTGGAATGCAGCCTCTATCATTTCAGCACTTCCTAGCGGAAGATATAGAAGTTTTTATCAACTTGGAGTCTGTCTATGGAATTCAGAAACTTTACTTTGCATGAAACATGTCTGTCTACCTAAGCATGTTTGTCCCACATACTGTGCCATTATCCATTTTAACAAATGTGTTATTACTGCTACTGGATGACACATATTTTGTGCTATTTCTTTGTTTTCTGCAGATCACAATCTAAATTGATTTGCAGATGTTTCTGAAGTACCAACATGGATAAACTAGTCAGATTACAACAGAAAAGTACTGCTCAGTATGTAGCCTGTGTTTTATGACTCCTTTGTAGGGTATTTGGTTTTCAAACTGCCCTAATGACTGCACTGTTATATTTTATCAGTATTCACTTTTTTATAAGCTCTAATGCAAAATGTTGACCCACGTATTTTTTTCTTGATGTTCACTAGTTGTTACTGTTCCCCCCAAAGGGCAAATTAAAAAGAAAATTTGTGAGCCATCATGGGCTTTACACATGGGAAACTAAGATCTTATGGATCCTAAGCTAAACAGGGCCAAATACTGAGTTGAAGCTCTCTGTGTTAATCTCTAGTATACCAGATAGCTCAAATGTATAAAATGCTTACAGAACATTTAGATGCCACTGAAACTGATGTCATGAGAGTACTGTGTACAAACTGCATAACAACAGGTTGCAGAAAAATAAATATATACGGTACAACAAATCATTTCCAGCTCTTCATATTAAGTAGATATGCACAAGCCAATGCCTTATAAAAAAGGAAGTCTTGCAAAATCTCAGAGAAAAAATGAGACTAAACATCCATTTATTTAAACAGCTCTATCACACTCAGATCTTTAGTTTTAAAACCTGCACAGTTTTACATTCTTTGAGAAATGAGTCATTGTTTTTAAAATCACTCTGTAAACTAATCACCTTTCACAACCATACCTGTCTTTTTGGAGGATTTGGAGAAGGAATTACTTCCTTTGGTCTAGCAAAGCGTGGGTGAAGAGTTGTATCAGAATTTGTAAGCTGTAATTCCATTGAATTTGAAGACTCTGCCAGCTTTTTATAATCATTGTGTACAGTGAAGGATAGGCAAAATGGATGAAACATAAGGCAAAAAGCAGAAAGAGAAAAGAAAGAAAAGATAGAAACAGAATAGTTGCTTTAATATTATTTCAATGCAAATTATCTACATGGAGTAAACATACAAATTTCAGTTCAATACACAAAAAAAGTTAGTATCACTGCTGTATGAGTCAGTGTGCAGCTATTTAAGTTTTTATAATGCTGTGCTTGTGAGATCAACCTAACATACGCTTCCAAAGAGCTCATGGTTTTTATACTAATGGTGTAGGTTTAAACAGTGGCCTGACAACCAGAATGAATTTGAAGAGGGTGGGGAATGAGTGTGATAGTACTCTTCTTTCAGTCACAGGGTCACAGGGTCAGAGTAGCTGTATTGCCAGCCACACCAGTTAAGACCAAGGGATGCATCAGTAGGCAACAGCTGTACCATGATGCCAACAGGGCATCATCTTTGCATGGACAACTCCAGTGGGAGGGGTCAACAGCAGATGAAAATATGTGCACAAAGTAACTGCTACCTAACTTTTATCTCTCAGACAGGAATAAATAAAAATGAACTGCGGCATATGGATTTTACTTGTGTTAGGATGGGGGATGTGAGTCAAAATAATGAAAAGTAAATGCAAAACAGTATGTCTGTTGCATTAATAAATTATAAGGAAGGAAGCAAGGCCAAAATATTAAGAAAAAAAATAAAAACATGAAGCAAGCGCTGATGATAAATGAGACTAGAACCTCTTCAGTTCTGCCAAAATATAGCTGCTACTAGCGCTGGAAAAAAAGGACCAAAAAATACAGAAGAGTGCTTATTGAACATCACTCTTCTTTTTTAAATATGTTATTTTTGCAGGAAGGCCAAACTTCTCATACTCCCTGAACTTATGTATACCAACTCCAGGATCTCAATACTTCAGAGAAAAAGGAATAGTCTAATAAATGGCAGGCTCAGACTTGGTATATGTCATTCGGTCTCCACATTCTGTGACTCAGCATTCCAAATTCCAACACTGCAAACAATCGGCACAGTTTAGAAAAGAGAAAGAAGGAACTAATTAATAATGAACAAAGGAGGCAATTTCTGTGCTTCTTCTAAAACATGTACTTTCCTGTGTAAGGAAAGGCATAAATGGTGGAGTGAATGTTGGCTTATTAATACTTCATTAGAAATCAAAAAGTTTCTTTAACATAGAGAGACACATTCTGATGACATAATTCCATTCAGAAACACTGAACCAATATGGATGCCTGTCCTAATGACAAAAATGTAAGACTTTTTTCATAATTTCAGTAAAAAATAGGTTGTATGTACCATGCAATTGTTCTAATCATGCAAAATTATACTTTCATCTCCATGCACTCCCATACAAATACGTATTGTGCACCTATACTTACATGTTCTGTGATGCTTTGTTATAAACAGAACAGTGAGGCATTATTCACACACCTATGTGTCCACCTCTGACTGACTTTTTTAACAAGTTCAGTGCCATGCAAACAATAGCAAGACTATCTTGCAATCAAGAGCCCTTTTTAAGTCCAGTTTGAATCAGCCTGTAATACGTTAAAAAGGGCAGATCAGAACACTTCCCATGCTCTTTTTATACAGTCACATCACAAATAATTTGAATATTTGAGCTGTTTGGTTAGATGATATATACCTACATCAACTTTATTACAAGCTGACATAAATACAAACTTGCAGTGTTATAAGATAGTACTGCATTTTATTTTTTGTTTATTTGTTTAATTGAATATTGTGTTAAAGATAGCACTGCAGTCTATTTTTCTCTTTATTTATTTGCTTCACTGAATATTGTGATCTCTCTGTCTCTCTGCAGTTAGTTTCCTGCCTGCCCTCCCTGTTCTTGTTGTGGTATTAATCTTGGTGGCTTTGGAATTGGCCACCCCTCCTGTAAATTTGTGATTGAACACTCCTCTGGGTCCATCTCATTGCTCACTCAACAGAGTAGAGTGAGATCATATTTTGATTTCAGACACTCCTACCAGTCCCATCTGTTCAGCTCTATCCCAGTCTAGTGTCATTAGCTCATTCTGCCTAACACAGAGAGAACATTTGAGTAGGCCAACCCACTTAGGCCCTTAACCTTGAATTATCTTCTTTTTCTCCTTTCTCCCTTTCCACTTTACTTTGTGTTCTGACTGAGTGTGCTTCTCAGCTGGCAAGTATATTTTTTGGCACTTTTTAACTGTTCGGAGTTGAATTAAACAATAATTGAATTCAGTTCAGAATGCAGTTTGAATAAACTGCTTTAATATTGCTACACACTCAAGTGTGTTAGCTTGTACTGCACTTGAATTGTTTTTAGTGCTGTTTAGCTGTTTTTCTGTAACAATAAAAACAAATTCTAAGCTTATTTCCTGCCTTTCTTGTAGCTTTTCAAGTCCAGATACAGACTTGCTATATACATGACTGTTTGTAAACTTCTGAGCCCCCCAAGCCTTTCTCTGTTGGAGGGAAGATTTCTAGCTTATCAGTGGTAATGGTAAGCACTAAGTAGCCTATCTAGCACAAGAGTGGTTTCTGGCCCAGAAACTGTAGTTTATTGGTCGTTTGGGCAGTTTCTCCATCTCTTTCAACTTTCTGGCCTAAAAGCCTGCATTTGTGCTTGGTTCCCACCTTTCCTGTAACTAGTCTAGTCCAGATACAGTTTTGCTGCATCCAGGGCTGTTTGTAAGCTTCTCAGCCCCCCACCCCCAAGCCTTTCTGTGTTGAGAGAAGCCTTCTAGCTTATCAGTGGGAGTGCTAAGCACTAAATAACCTATCTACCACAAGAGGAGTGGTTTCTGGCCCAGAAATTGTAGTTTATTGGCTGTTTCAGCACTTTTTTCCATCTCCTTCAACTTTCTGGTCTAAAAGACCACATTTGCACTTTTCCCACCTTTTCTGTAACTAGTCTACTCCAGATATAGATTTGCTGTATCCAGGACTGTTAGTAAGCTTCTGAGCCCCCCAATCCCTTCTGTGTTGGAGGGAAACCTTCTAGCTTATCAGTGGGAGTGGTAAGCACTAGGTAGCCGATCTACCACAAGAGGAGTGGTTTCTGGCCCAGAATTTGTAGTTTATTGGCTGTTTGGGCAGTTTTTCCATCTCTTTCAACTTTCTGTCCTAAAAGCCCACATTTGTGCTTGTTTCCCACCTTTCCTGTAACTAGTCTAGTCCAGATACAGTTTTGCTGCATCCAGGACTGTTTGTAAACTTCTCAGCCCCCCCCAAGCCTTTCTGTGTTGAGGGAAGCCTTCTAGCTTATCAGTGGGAGTGGTAAGCACTAGGTAGCCTATCTACCACAAGAGGAGTGGTTTCTGGCCCTGAAATTGTAGTTTATAGGTCGTTTGAGCACTTTTTCCAGCTCCTTCAACTTTCTGGTTTAAAAGCCCACATTTCACTTGTTTCCCACCTTTCCTATAACTAGTCTAGTCCAGATATAGATTTGCTGTATCCAAGACTGTTTGTAAGCTTCTGAGCCCCCAAGCCTCTCTGTGTTGGAGGGAAGCTTTCTAGCTTATCAGTGGGAGTGGTAAGCACTAAATAACCTATCTACCACAAGAGGAGTGGTTTCTGGCCCAGAAATTTTAGTTTATTGGCTGTTTCAGCACTTTTTTCCATCTCCTTCAACTTTCTGGTCTAAAAGCCCACATTTGCGCTTTTTCCACCTTTTCTGTAACTAGTCTACTCCAGATACAGATCTGCTGTATTCAGGACTGTTTGTAAGCTTCTGAGCCCCCAATCCTTTCTGTGTTGGAGGGAAGCCTTCTAGCTTATCAGTGGGAGTGGTAAGCACTAGGTAGCCGATCTACCACAAGAAGAGTGGTTTCTGGCCCAGAATTTGTAGTTTATTGGTCGTTTGGGCAGTTTTTCCATCTCTTTCAACTTTCTGTTTTAAAAGCCCGCATTGCGTTTATTTCCTGCCTTTCCTGTAACTAGTCTTGTCCAGATACAGATTTGCCGTATCCAGGACTGTATGTAAACTTCTTAGAGGCGCCAAAGTCTGCTCTTCAGTTTTCCCTTATATCTGCTAGTTCTCTCCTCTCCTGCACTTTTACTAGCTTATTAATCTATCACTTTACCATACGAGAATTCTTGTAGCAATTATTGTAGCACACAAAAGTGCTATCAGCACTAAACTTTCTACAAGGAAACAGCTCCAGTACTTATTATTAATGCCCACCCCTCCAGGCATGTGTAAAGGTCAATTCCCTGTGCTTTCTCCTGCTAACCTGGTGAACTTGGGCATCCTGAGGCAATGTAGCAACTGCCTCATGTACACCCTCTCCTCTTACCTACCAACACTCAGACTTGTGGGAGATACGCTTATATATCCAAATTGGAAGCCACTCACTCTCCAGCCAAGACCGAAATAGCTGGTCAAGAGGAGAAGGTCAACACTTGTATCACACCACATGGAACACAAAGCCCTCCAGAACACACACCAACACTGCCTTCACATAAAAACACAAACCACACACCCACCTTCGCGTAGGCTCTCATTAAAAAGCTACCCAAACAGCAGAGGCCTACAAGGCACAAATGCACTCAACCATCATAACACAACAGTAATCATGAGACACATAACTTTCCTAAATAGTGTGCCACTCAACCAAAGCCCCTAAGGCAAAATAGCATGCCCAGCACACTAGTCATATGTGACTCGATAGTGAGGCACACTGATGAGCCACTCACTAGGTTGAATAAGGAGAAAGTAACAGCCAGCTGCCTGTCAGGTGCCAGAATCCACCATAAAATTCACGTACTAAGGTCCCTCAACAACAGGTACAAATATGACTCTGGCATTGTACATGTGGGTGTAAATGACCTGAGACGTACCTCCCTGGACTACATGAAAAGAGACATGGAGGAGCTCTCAGATTATGTAGCCCAGGCGGGTACAACCCTAGCCCTGAGCTGCATCCTACCATCACCCAGAATGATACCACAGCACAAGGAGAAAATTATTGATTTCAACAACTGGCTACATTTCTAGTGTCATTCTAAGGGGATCCAGTATCTGTCTGCCTGGGATGACGATTGACAGACCTCGATGCTTTGCCAGAGATGGCCTGCATCTGTCACCCCTGCGCTCCCAGATACTGGTCACTATAGTGCCTTTTTTAGGTGGTGTTCCAAAGACCACATTACCACTGTAATAATTACAAACAAATGCAATGGCTCAAGTAGTAGTATCTCAAAAAGCACTTGCTCGAAGCACTCCTTGAAATGGACAACATCGACATTTGTGCTGTAACAGAGACCTGGTTCAAGGCAGAAGAAAGCACCCCTGCACTACCACGCTATAACTCATTCCACACCTTTCGGCCAGAGAACCTGGATCGAAGCTCCAAAGGTGACGGTGTTTCCATTTTTATAAAGGATGCATACACCTCCAGACTGGTAGCCCAACATAACGCATATGAGATACTTCAGGTGCAGCTAACATTGGGTAAGACAGCGATTTAGGTCATAGCCAGTTATAGGTCCCCAACCGTGTCCCAAGACACTCACTCCATGTTGTTAAGCACCCTGGAGAATATTAGGGTCCAACCTAGCACATTAATACTGGGTGACTTCAACTACCCCTCCATTAACTGGGAAAACTACTCATGTACCAATACACTTGCCCAACGTTTCCTGGAATTCATTAGTTCCAATGCCCTGCACCAGCTCATTCTTACCCCCCACTAGAGGTAGGAACATCCTTGACCTGGTCATAACTAACATGGGCGACCATTGCTCTACACCAATAGTCAACTCCTCCCTGGTTAGATCAGACCACAAACTAATCACCTTGGAAATCCATAACCACCATGAAAAATTTCTCCAAAGCTAATTTTGGGCTCCTAAGAACAGAGGTAGCTAACTTCATGGCACCCATGCAAATGGAGAATAGTTGCATGACTGCCAAACCATACATCAATGCACTATACGAACACATACACAAATGCATGGCTCTCACCATACCCAAGAGAACCAAGACGTCTCCTCCTAAAAAAGGAAAGCCAATTTGGTGGTCCCCTGCCATAAACAAACTCTACAACAGAAGGGGGAAACTGATGTGGAATAAGGTGAAGTCCCAAGACTGGAAAAACTTCCTTATCAGCCTCAACAAAAGGTTGAGATCCCTCATCAAATCTTCTAAATCTAGCTATGAAAACAAAACTGCAGCAGATAGTAAAAACAAGCACAAGGCCTTCTATAGTTACATAAAGAACCTCCACGGCAATACCCAGATTTGCTCTGAACTAAAGCACAATAGTACCTCCTATATCGAGCCAACAGATGTTGCCAATATACTGGCTGACAGATTCAGTGCCAACTTTACCCCTCTCTACTCCCCCCAAAGGACCAATCACAATACCAGTAGATTGCCAGGCACGCAGTTTTACTGATGCACAGGCTAAAATACCACTGTCCAAGGCCAAGAATACAGCTTCTATGGGACCTGACAATATCCCTGACTGTGTTTTACATGAACTACAGAGTGAACTGGTACCTCACCGTGTGCCATGTTCAAACACAGCCTCACCTCAGGCTTTGTCCCTACCAAATGGTGCACTGCTACAGTCATCCCTCTCCACAAAGGAGGAGTGACTACAGACCCTGGGAACTATCGCACCATTAGCCTGACAAGTCTGATATGCAAAGCTATGGAATGCATCACCATGGACCTAATAAACAAGGATATAGGGAATCTCCGAACTTTGGATCCCACACAATTTGGTTTTCTGAAGGGTAGATCATGCCTGCTCAACTTGGTCGACTTCTCTGAGTCAGTCATCAGAGCTGTGGATGAATGCAAGGTGGTTCATACAGCCTACCTTGACCTGGCCAAGGCCTTTGATACTATTTCCCACTCAGGAATCATAGAAAAACTCACTAAGCTGGGCATCAACCCCTATATCACTAGGTGGGTTGCAAACTGGCTCACAGATAGAACTCACAGTGTGAAAGTAGCTGACTCCAAGTCAGACTGCCGACCTGTCACGAGTGGAGTCCCACAGGGATCGGTCCTGCGTCATCTTGTGTTTGGTATCTACTTCTTAGGAGTCCAGTCCAACACAAAGGGACTCTGGCTGACAACGTTCGCAGATGATTGCAAGTTGGGAGCCATTATTAACTCCCCAAGTGATGCTAATATCCTACAGAAAGGCCTCATGAAGACCAATAACTGGTATCAGAACAATGGCCTTAAGCACAATGGCAAACAAATGTGTCATCATGGTAGTCCACTGAACACAGAAGGCGTTATAAGAGATCTGGGAACACAGGTTGACAGCGACCTCTCTTTTGACAACCACACTGCCACTGTGATCAGAAAGTCCTTTTATATGGCACATCTCATTACTAAGGGTTTTGCATCCAGAAAGAAAGAGGTCATTGTCTCCCTCTACTCTACCCTCATTAGGTCAATCATTGAGTACAATGCCCCAGTTGGCATGTACCTCACTAGACACCTGCAACAACTGGAGAGGCCGCAAAAGTATCTCACAAACAGGATCCTAGGCCTAAACACTTGTCCTATATGAACAGACTCAAAAAGCTCCAACTATTCTCTGTCTCATATCACCTACTTAGAGGTGATCTCTGCTTGACTTACAAAGCCATGTCTGACCCAGCTCTGTTAGAAATGCTACATCTAAAGAAATCCCAATCCCTCCGCACCACATGTTCCAGAGACCTCAACCTCATTACCACAATCAACAGAATGTGCTGGAGGGACAGGTTTATAACCCAGAGACTGTCCATGCCAGGGAAAAGACTTCCCATTCATGTCAAATAGAGCACCTCACTTGCCCTCTTCAAGAGAAATCTTGATGAGTGGATGGGAAATAGAAAATTCATCCTGGGATCACTCCAGTGGCTCTACTCAACAGAGGCACTGGAAACTAAGGTTGGGTGGCACGATGCCAAGGTAATCCTATGGGCTAGACTTGTAAAGGCTCCAGGGCCATTAGCCTAGTACACACCAATGAACCTATGAGGTCGATAAATAAGTAAAAGCAACTTCAGAGTGCACAAAAATGCATCAGGTATGCTTGAAAAAATAATTAAATCCATTTTAACAGAAAGCTACAACAGACCTTATAAATGTATTTTTTATAACTAGCAGGTGTGTCACAGTAATACACAACACACAAATTATTACAGTCATTGTTTAAACAGTTTAAGATTCATTCTTTTTTCAGCAACTTGAAGAACAAAAATTTATGTAGATAGAATTACTAACACAGACTATAACCTGTAGTATTATTATGTTTCTGTTGTAGAAAACTGATTATATTTTTGTTTTATTTTGTTATTAAGGATGGTCCTTTCAGTTTTCTCACAGCTGCAGCCTGCCATATATGACTTCACAGGCATGAAGTATGACAACAGAAAGAGCATACATCTGCTGTATGTAAAGATCTTCAGTAGTATACAAGAAGGTGTATTTCTGTTCTATATGCAGCTGTAGTATATCCCTATCTCCTGTCAAGATATACTGTCAACTAGATATTGCCAGTAAACAGTCATAATTGAGCATTGTCTAGATGTCATGCTATAGTGCTGGAACCAGGACATAAGTTAATAAACATCTTCACTTCTGCAGAAATGAGAATAGTTACCCTGAACATTTTGTTACTATGTGGCCAGTACGTTTAATGATATCATTTTGAAGGTATGGGCATACAGGAAAAAAATGGACAGATAAAAGAAAATAAAACATAAACATAAAGATGCAAACACACACACACACACACACACACACACACACACACACACATACACACACAAACATCAACATTATTTTACAGAATAAATTGCAGTTTTACTTTAACAATGTAAATATATTACATGCCTTTAGCTGTGAAGGACTGTTAAGGTACTATGAGTACTACTTTCTTAGTTGAAGAAGACAGCCAAAGTTTCATCCAGGCCTGAAAAATACTTAACTATGGTAAGGCCAAGCTAACATGACAAGAGTAATCCATAATCCTTTACATTGATTTTAACACCATTAAACTGCAGAGGGTTCAAACACCAAGGCAGCTATACTTCAGCAAATTGTTCCAAATCTTCATATGTTGCATTTACTGACATGCACAGATCAGAGACATTGTGTCTATATCTGAACATGCCAACTCATCTTTCTGGCTTTCAGACTATATCCAACTATATTTTCTCTCAAAAACATTTTACCAGTGGAAAGAATTTATACGCAAACCATCATCCCCTGTCATTAATATTTAGAACTACAATGCCATTAGATGCTTCTCAGCATTTGAACTGACTTGCACAGTCATATTTAATCCAGAGATGTTCAGATTTAACACACACTGACCTGTCTCCGGACTGATGAGATTGGAGCATTTTCTTCAAATTTTGCCAGCAGCTGTGTTGCCATTGACTTTACTTTGTTCTGGTTGATAACTTCTTTAGTTTCACCACATTCACTCCCAGAACTAGCACTCTGATTGGAAAAGCTTGTAGGCTAGAAAGATCAAAACAATTTACATTATAAATATTACAACAGTGAGCATTTCTAACATCTGTACTATTTTAGTACCTAACTTGTAAGAACATAAAGGAAAATAATCAATGAGGTAACATTTATTCTGGCACTTTTTCCATTAATCAAGCAAATAAAATATGTAAACTACAGCAAAAAGGATCTAAAGAAAGGATATCTAAACAGAGATGCTCTAACACAACTGATCTAAACACAGATCATCTAAAAATCGTAAGTCAAAAAGCATAAAAAAAAAACAGAAACAGATATTTTTTCACATAATTTTTATTGATTTGTATAAATACAGGTACAACAAAACTATTAAAAAATGAAAATAAACCTAGAAACAGATACTTTTGAAGGGGGGAAGCACGCCTGCACCCCCTATGTGAGGGGCTTCACCCATCATACCCATCAACTTAGAAACAGCAACTCTATAGTCGCATTATACTGGAAATGCACCACTGGCTCAGACAGTACAACACACTGTGATAAAGCTGCTACTGTAGGAAAACCATAGCAGTGATCAAAAAATCATAAACTTTCCTTATTATCAGAGTTATAACTGACATGATGTACGAGAGACTAGCATTAGGTCACTTTTTAGACCACTTGTGATTAGATAAAGTGATAGACCCTTTCAGTGAAACACATATCTATCTATCTATCTATCTATCTATATATATATATATATATATATATATATATATATATATATATATATATAGGTTCATAGGTAGGCATTAGGCTATTGGCCCTAGGGCTTACTTATACAAGCCTAGCCAAAAAGGTACCCTGGCTTTTGCCACTCAAGAAAATTATTTTCCTGTGCCCCTGTCGAGCAGAGCCGCAGAGGTGATCCCCAAGGTAAATTTCCTATTTTCCATCCAACCATCAAGATTTTTCTTGAAGAGTGCTAATGAGGAGCTTTGATATAAATAGGTAGTTTGTTCCAGAGTATGGGAAGTCTCTGGGACAGGAATCTATCCCTCCAGCATGTTCTGTTTATCGTGTTGACAAGGTTTAGGTCCCTAGAGCATGTAGCTCGGAGGGATTGGGATTTCTTTAAGTGGAGCATGTCCAACAGCTCTGGGTTTGACATAGATTTGTATGTTAGTAGAGATTGCCTTTGAGTAGGCGATATGCAACGGACTAAAGCTGGAGTTTTTTGAGTCGGTCTGCGTAGGGCATCTGTTTGAGGCTGTTAATCCTCTTTGTGAGGTATTTCTGTGGCCTTTCCAGTTGTTGTAGATGTCTTGTGAGGTACATACCAAAAGGGGCATTGTACTCTAAAATGGGTCTAATTAGTGATGAGTAGAAGGGAACAAGGACCTCTTTTTTTCCTGGATGAGAAACCTTTTGTGATGAGGTGTGCCACGTAGAAGGATTTCCTGACTACTGTGGCAATGTGATTATCAAAGGAGAGGCTACTGTCCACCTGTGTCCCAAGGTCTCTTATCACACATTCAATATTAAGTAGACTACCCCCTATGTGGTAGCTCATGGGTAAAGAGTTTTTACCAAAGGGGATGACAAACCACTTTTTGGCATTGAGCTTGAGGCCATGGCTCTGACACCAGGCATCTGTCTCAGTGAGGCCCTTTTGTAGGATGTCTACACTTGTTAGTAGTTTCGATTATGGCTCCTAGTTTGCTGTCATCTGCGAACTTCAATAGCCAAAGACCTTCTGTGTTAGCCTGTACTTCAGAAAAGTAGATACCAAACAGGAGTGGACTCAGGACTGAACCCTGTGGTACTCTACTTGACACTGGTCTGAAGTCGGATTTGGAGTCTGCTACTTTCATAGTGTGGGTTCTTTCAGTGAGCCAGTTGGCATCTCATCTTGTGACATAGGGATTTATACCTAGTTTGTGAGTTTATCTATAACTCCAGATTGGGGGATGGTGTCAAAAGCCTTAGCGAGATCTAGATAGGTTGTGTGAACCACCTTACCCTTGTCTATGGGTTTGATGACTGTTTCAAAGAAGTCTATCAGGTTTAGGAGACATGATCTGCCTTTTACAAACAGGAACTGGGTGGGGTCCAGAATTTGGAGATTACCAATGTCTTTGTTTATAAGTTCCATGATGATATGTTCCATGGCCTTACAGACCAGGCTCATTAGGCTAATGGGGCGGCAGTTCACGGGGTCCGTGGTGGCTCCACTTTTGTGGAGTGGGATAACCATCACAGTGCACCATTCAGTGGGCACAAAGCCTGGGGTGAGGCTATGACTGAACATGGTGCTTAGGAGGGGTGCCAGTTCATACTGTAGCTCATGCAGAACGCAGCCTGGGATGTTGTCAGATGCCATGGATGCTGTGTTCTTGGCTTTGGAGAGTGTGGTTTTTACCTGTGCAGCAGTGATTGCAGGTATAGAGATGGGCCCTTTAGGGTGTGAGAAAGGGGTAAAGTTAGCACCGAACCTATCTGCCAGGATGTTGGCAATATCAGTTGGTTCTGTATATTTAGTGCCATTGTGCTGTAACTCAGAGCAGATCTGAGATTGCCATTGGGATTCTTGACATAGCTATAGAATGCTTTGTGGTTGTCTTTAGAATCAGTGGCGATTTTGTTTTCGTAACTAGCTTTGGAAGATTTTATGAGGGATCTCAGCTTCTTACCGAGGCTGACCAGGGAGTTCCTCCAATCATGGGATTTTACTCTTTTTTTTGCAACAGTTTCATTCTTCTGTTGTAGAGTTTGTTTATGGCTGGGCCCACCAGATTGGCTTCCTTTTTTAGAGGATAGCATCTTGGTTCTGTTAGGGATAGCATGATCCATGCACTCATGTAAGTGCTTATAAAGTGCATCTGTGAAGGATTCAGCAGTCATACCTCTGTTGTCCGTCTACATGGGTGTCGTGAAGTTTGCCACTTCTGTCTTACGAAGCATGAAGTTGGCTTTGGAGAAAGTTTTTACGGTGGTTTCCCTAATAGGGGTGGGGGTGGGGGTGGATTTCTGGGGTGATTAGCTTGTGGTCGGATCTGACCAACAAGGAATTGACCTCTGGTGTGGAACACCAGTCACCCATGTTGGTAATGACCAGGTCTAGGATATTGCTGCCCCTGGTGGGGGTGTGGATAAGCTGATCCAAGGCACTGGAATTTATGAATTCTAGAAAACGTTGAGCAAAAGAGATGGTACGTGAGTAGTTTTTCCCAGTTAATGGTGGGGTAGTTGAAATCGCCCATTATGAGGGTGTTGGGTTGTACTCTAATATTTTCCAGTGTATTAAGAAATGAGGAGTGGGAATCCTGGGGCATGGTGGGAGATCTGTAACAAGTTACAATTTGCATTGCGGTCTTCCCTAGAGTTAGTTGCAGTTGGATAATTTCGGATGCATTATGCTAAGCAAAGTACAGTTGTGTACACTTCCCATAAATGTAGATGTTCAACTGTATTAACTGTTGCAGTCATTACACTTGGATTATCCTGCTGGCAGGCTACCCTCAGTCGGCCTGAATTCCAAAGTGTTGGTCTGGCGTCAGTTGCTGTCGCCTCTTCCCTGACGTCAGAGCGCCAGGGGTACAAAAGATGCAGCCGACGCCATTTTCTTCAATTTTTCTTGCCCCAGATGTCAGGTGCTCCCAAAAGGGTAGGCTAAAAAGATATGCCAATAAAACAAACATGCACCAAACTATATATATATATATATATATATATATATATATATATATATACCTTCATCTACAAGCAAATACACCACATAGGTTGTATAGATTAGAGAAGTGCAGATAAGTTCCAGCAAAAAAATGGGGAATGGTGGGTGGGTAACCTGGACTGCAACAGTGAATACACTCGAACATCTACATTTATGGTAAGTGTACACAACTGTACTATGTTCTTCGTGTTTCACTGTTGCAGTCATTACACTTGGGTTGAATCCCAAGGCCATGGTTTGGAGGTTGGAGCTAATATAGCATTAGGAGCGGCTATGAGGCCCTGCAGAACTGCAGTGGCAAAGCCTGCCCTGAATTTAGAGTAGAGTGGTAAATAATACTGCTTTGTAAAGGTGTGCATTGAACTCCAGGTAGCAGCCTCTAAAATGTCTTTGGTTGGTACTCCCCTGAGGAAGGCTGCTGAAGTGGCTGCTGCTCTGGTTGAATGTGGCCTAATGCCCTTAGGCACTGGCTTGCCATGTTATGAATAGCAGAACTGAATGCAGTGGCCTATCCATTTAGAAATAGCCTGCTTTGAAACAGCCTTCCCTTGTGATCCTGCAGCATATGCCACTAGTAGTTGCTCCGTCTTTCTGAAAACTTTGGTTCTGTTCAAGCAGAAGTGTAGTTGTCTGTGTATGTTCAAAGAATGCAGAATTCTCTCCCCCTTATTCTGTGGGTTTGGATAGAAAGTAGGCAGATGAATAGCTTGGTTAAGGGCCACACTGGACACTAACTTAGGCATGAATGTCGGGTTTGTCCTCAGAGAAACCCTGTCTGGATAAAAAATGATAAAAGGTTCCACAGCCATGAATTGGGATTTCTTTAAGTGGAGCATGTCCAACAGCTCTGGGTTTGACATAGATTTGTATGTTAGTAGAGATTGCCTTTGAGTAGGCGATATACAGCGGATTAAAGCTGGAGTTTTTGAGTCGGTCTGCATAGGGCATCTGTTTGAGGCTGGTAATCCTCTTTGTGAGGTATTTCTGTGGCCTTTCCAGTTGTTGTAGATGTCTTGTGAGGTACATACCAAAAGGGGCACTGTACTCTAAAATGGGTCTAATTAGTATGGCCGAAGAAGGGAACAAGGACCTCTTTTTTCCTGGATGAGAAACCTTTTGTGATGAGGTGTGCCACGAGAAGGATTTCCTGACTACTGTGGCAATGTGATTATCAAAGGAGGCTACTGTCCACCTGTGTCCCAAGGTCTCTTATCACACATTCAATAGTAGACTACCACCTAGCTCATGTATCAAGTGCGTCTCTTATCACACATTCAATATTAAGTAGACTACCACCTATGTGGTAGCTCATGGGTAAAGAGTTTTTACCAAAGGGGATGACAATGCACTTTTTGGCACTGAGCTTGAGGCCATGGCTCTGACACCAGGCATCTGTCTCAGTGAGGCCCTTTTGTAGGATGTCCACACTTGTTAGGAGTTTCGATTATGGCTCCTAGTTTGCTGTCATCTGCAAACTTCAATAGCCAAAGACCTTCTGTGTTAGCCTGTACTTCAGAAAAGTAGATACCAAACAGGAGTGGACTCAGGACTGAACCCTGTGGTACTCTACTTAACACTGGTCTGAAGTCGGATTTGGAGTCTGCTATTCATAGTGTGGGTTCTTTCAGTGAGCCAGTTGGCATCTCATCTTGTGACATAGGGATTTATACCTAGTTTGTGAGTTTATCTATAACTCCAGATTGGGGGATGGTGTCAAAAGCCTTAGCGAGATCTAGATAGGCTGTGTGAACCACCTTACCCTTGTCTATGGCTTTGGTGACTGTTTCAAAGAAGTCTATCGGGTTTAGGAGACATGATCTGCCTTTTACAAACAGGAACTGGGTGGGGTCCACAATTTGGAGATTACCATTGTCTTTGTTTATAAGTTCCATGATGATATGTTCCATGGCTTTACAGACCAGACTCATTAGGCTAATGGGGTGGCAGTTCACGGGGTCCGTGGTGGCTCCACCTTTGTGGAGTGGGATAACCATCACAGTGCACCATTCAGTGGGCACAAAGCCTGGGGTGAGGCTATGACTGAACATGGTGCTTAGGTGGGGTGCCAGTTCATACTGTAGTTCATGCAGAACGCAGCCTGGGATGTTGTCAGATGCCATGGATGCTGTGTTCTTGGCTTTGGAGAGTGTGGTTTTTACCTGTGCAGCAGTGATTACAGGTATAGAGATGGGCCCTTTAGGGTGTGAGAAAGGGGTAAAGTTAGCACCGAACCTATCTGCCAGGATGTTGGCAATATCAGTTGGTTCTGTATATTTAGTGCCATTGTGCTGTAACTCAGAGCAGATCTGAGATTGCCATTGGGATTCTTGACATAGCTATAGAATGCTTTGTGGTTGTCTTTAGAATCCGCGGCGATTTTGTTTTCGTAACTAGCTTTGGAAGATTTTATGAGGGATCTCAGCTTCTTACCGAGGCTGACCAGGGAGTTCCTCCAATCATGGGATTTTACTCTTTTTTTTGCAACAGTTTCATTCTTCTGTTGTAGAGTTTGTTTATGGCAGGGGACCACCAGATTGGCTTCCTTTTTTAGAGGATAGCATCTTGGTTCTGTTAGGGATAGCATGATCCATGCACTCATGTAAGTGCTTATAAGGTGCATCTGTGAAGGATTCAGCAGTCATACCTCTGTTGTCTGTCTACATGGGTGTCGTGAAGTTTGCCACTTCTGTCTTAAGAAGCATGAATTTGGCTTTGGAGAAAGTTTTTACGGTGGTTTCCCTAATAGGGGTGGGGGTGGGGGTGGATTTCTGGGGTGATTAGCTTGTGGTCGGATCTGACCAACAAGGAATTGACCTCTGGTGTGGAACACCAGTCACCCATGTTGGTAATGACCAGGTCTAGGATATTGCTGCCCCTGGTGGGGGTGTGGATAAGCTGATCCAAGGCACTGGAATTTATGAATTCCAGAAAACGTTGAGCAAAAGAGATGGTACGTGAGTAGTTTTTCCCAGTTAATGGTGGGGTAGTTGAAATCACCCATTATGAGGGTGTTGGGTTGTACTCTAATATTTTCCAGTGTATTAAGAAATGAGGAGTGGGAATCCTGGGGCATGGTGGGAGATCTGTAGCAAGTTACAATTTGCATTGCGGTCTTCCCTAGAGTTCGTTGCAGTTGGATAATTTCGGATGCATTATGCTAAGCAAAGTACAGTTGTGTACACTTACCATAAATGTAGATGTTCGACTGTATTCACTGTTGCAGTCATTACACTTGGGTTATCCTGCTGGCAGGCTACCCTCAGTCGGCCTGAATTCCAAAGTGATGGTCCGGCATCAGTTGCTGTCGCCTCTTCCCTGACGTCAGAGCGCCAGGGGTACAAAAGATGCAGCTGACGCCATTTTCTTCAGTTTTTCTTGCCCCAGATGTCAGGTGCTCCCAAAAGGGTAGGCTAAAAAGATATGCCAATAAAACAAGCATGCACCAAAATATATATATATATATATATATATATATATATATATATATATATATATATATATATACCTTCATCTACAAGCAAATACACCACATAGGTTGTATAGATTAGAGAAGTGCAGATAAGTTCCAGCAAAGAAATGGGGGATGGTGGGTGGGTAACCTGGACTGCAACAGTGAATACACTCGAACATCTACATTTATGGTAAGTGTACACAACTGTACTATGTTCTTCGTGTTTCACTGTTGCAGTCATTACACTTGGGTTGAATCCCAAGGCCATGGTTTGGAGGTTGGAGCTAATATAGCATTAGGAGCGGCTATGAGGCCCTGCAGAACTGCAGTGGCAAAGCCTGCCCTGAATTTAGAGTAGAGTGGTAAATAATAGTGCTTTGTAAAGGTGTGCACTGAACGCCAGGTAGCAGCCTCTAAAATGTCTTTGGTTGGTACTCCCCTGAGGAAGGCTGCTGAAGTGGCTGCTACTCTGGTTGAATGTGGCCTAATGCCCTTAGGCACTGGCTTGCCATGTTGTGAATAGCAGAACTGAATGCAGTGGCCTATCCATTTAGAAATAGCCTGCTTTGAAACAGCCTTCCCTTGTGATCATGCAGCATATGCCACTAGTAGTTGCTCCGTCTTTCTGAAAACTTTGGTTCTGTTCAAGCAGAAGCGTAGTTGTCTGTGTATGTTCAAAGAATGCAGAATTCTCTCCCCCTTATTCTGTGGGTTTGGATAGAAAGTAGGCAGATGAATAGCTTGGTTAAGGGCCACACTGGACACTAACTTAGGCATGAATGTCGGGTTTGTCCTCAGAGAAACCCTGTCTGGATAAAAAATGATAAAAGGTTCCACAGCCATGAGTGCCTGTAGCTCTGAGACTCATTGTGCAGAAGTTATTGCTAGGAGCAGAGCTGTTTTCCAAGATAAAACTTTATATCAGCTGTAGCGGCTGGCTCAAAAGGAGGCAGGGTGAGTTTTTCCAAGACATAATTGAGGTCCCATGCAGGTATTCGTGATCTCCTTGGAGGCCTTAAGTTTTTGGCTCCTCTGAGGTACTGCCTTAACAAAAGATGAGAAAATATTGGTGGCTCTGTATTGTAATGAGCTGAAATGGTAGAGGCATGAATTTTAATTGATGAAAAGGATAGGCCTTTGTCTAGCATCTCAGTTAAGTATTGCAAAATCTGAGGAATATTTGGTATAGCTGTGTCAAATCCTTGTGCCTGGTTCCGAGCACAGAATCTCTTCCATTTTCCAGCGTAAGATTTTCTGGTACTAGGCCTTCTGGCCTCCAAAATGACATCCATCACAGCTTTCGTGAGAGGCGCATTTTATATGACTACATTATTCACCATGCTGCCAGATTTAAGGTCTTTAGCTGGCTGTGCAGGATCTGATTGTCTTGTTGGGATAGTAGATGAGGTATTTGAGGCAAGTTCCAAGGCTGGCATTGAGACAAGTTCCTTAGAATTGGATACCAGTACTGGCGGGGCCAGTCTGGGGCAATCAGTATCATTTTTGGCTTCTCTTGTCTGACCTTTAGGAGTACCTTGGGGAGGAGAGGCAGTGGAGGAAAGGCATATACTGCTAAGTTTTTCCAGCTGAAAACTTTCCATGCTTGTCTGTGATAAATCCTTGTGCAGAATCTTTTTAGTTGGTAGTTGTGAGGAGAGGTAAATAGATCTATCTCTGGGCATCCCCATTTCCTTGAGAGAGAATTCTGCTTTCTTTGGACATACACAGACAACTACACTTCTACTTGAACAGAACCAAAGCTTTCAGAAAGACAGAGCAACTACTAGTGGCATATGCTGCAGGATCACAAGGGAAGGCTATTTCAAAGCAGACTATTTCTAAATGGCTCCAATTTCCACTCGTGGGGATCCATGAGGTTCCTGCTTAATTCGTCTACCAGAGTATTCATCTTTCCTGGCAGGAATTGTGCCTGCAGATGTACTTGGTAAGTCAATGCTGTGTCCCACAAAGTCATGGCTAGTCTGCAAAGGGGGTAGGAATGAGTGCCTCCCTGCTTGTTTATATACCACATGACCGTGGTGTTGTCTGTCTTTATCAGTAGTTGTCCTGGATGAAGTAGGTCCTTGAAGGCTGTCAGGGCATTCTGAACAGCTAGCATCTCTTTTTGATTGATATGTAGATGCATTTGGTTTGCGGACCATGTGCCTTGAATACACCTTCCTGCCATGTGGGCCCCCCAGGCATAATCTGATGCATCCGCTGTTAATGACTGCCTGGCTGGGGGTAAAGTGAATGGCTGCCCCTTGTTCTGGTGGCAAGCCTTCACCCACCATCGAAACTCCTGTTGCAGGCAGGGAATGAGGGTAATTATTGTTTGCAGACTGTGGCAATGTTGAGTCCAAACACTTTTTACGTACCATTGAAGTTTCCTCATATGCAGTCTGGCATATGGAATTAGTAGAATGCAGGATGCCATGAAGCCCAAAGTCTGCAGAATGTTTCTGGCAGATAACTGGTCCTTTGTTGCTAACAGGTTGAAATAGGTAGTCAGTTGTCTTTGTTTGTCTGGCGTGAGATAAGCCATCTGAGCAGTTGTATTTAAGCTTGCACCCAGAAATATTATCTCTTGAGAGGGTACTAGTTTTGATTTCTTTTCGTTGACTGTGTACCCTAGGCCTGTTAGAAATCTCTTTACAAATGCCAGATGCTGTAGTAGAATGTCCTTGTTCTCTGCTTGAATGAGGCAGTCATCCAAGTAAGGATATATTTGTATTCCTCTTTGTCTGCAGAATGCAATTACTGGTGCCAGGCACTTTGTGAAGACCCTGGGCACAGTAGATAAACAAAAGGGCAGTGCAGAGAATTGGTGCAGATTTTGTTCCATTAACCAAGCATGCCTCTTGATGACAGAACCCGTAACAGTGGCCCTGCAGGAGGCCTCCAAAGAATCAAAACCACATTGCAAAGTATGCTTTCCAACTTGTTCAGCTGCATGAAATAAATCCTGCATTTCTTTGTTTTCTGCACATTCAGAATTTATCAACATTTTCTGTTTAAGCAGTGACATAAAATATTGCTGATATTTGAGCATATGAAACTGACAATTTAAAGCTCTTATAGCCAAGGTAGCAGAAGTGTAAATCTTTTTTCCCCATCTGTCCAATGCCTTAGAATCCCTGTCTGAAGGGGTAGGGTTTTCTGCAGTGGAAGCCTTGAACCCTTTGGGATCCTGAGAAATTGTTTCTGGGCTAGTAGCGGGGTTTTTGAAAAGGAATTTATGAGAGTCAGGAACCCTGTAGTATCTGTCCGGCTTAACAGGAGCTGGAGGTAAGGAGTCAGAGATCAAACTGGACTCTGAAAATACATCACCTACAATGTCTAACACAGGTGGAATAGCTAGTGGCCTGTGTTGTGGTAGTAAAAGGAAGTCTCTGAGCCTTTTCTTAGATTCTGAAAAATCTTGGCTCTTCCAGTGAAAATGTTCCCTCATGGTATGCAAGGTTTCCCCAAAAGAGTAATCCTCAGGAGGAGAGGCTGAAGGGATAGATTCTTCAGCATCAGAATCCTCATAAGGAGGAATTGAGTATTCCTGATCAGAAGAGGAATCAGATGAAATGGAAACCTGATCTGAAGATTCATAATCTGTCTCTTGCCTAGGCCTTTTATCAGGAGGGGGTGGGAACCCCTGATCAAAGTAATTAGGTCTTCGGCCATTTTGAGCATCTGTTTTTTGGGCATGAAGGCATGTCCATGAGGCTGTTGTACTTGTTTCTTTGTCCTTAAAGGTGCTTTAGTCTTTACCTTTGAAGCTGAAGTCATTTTAATGTATAATTGAGTAGGTCTGAAAACACCTTCAGAAGCCGATGCCTGCTCAGCGGCTCCAGACCCATCTGAGGGAATAGTCTCCGAAGGTCCAATACTTTGATCTTCCAGCGGCCTAGTTGACTCCACGTGGGAGTCTGTAGTGGCCTGCGGGTCTAAAGTAGCGGGCGTCAGGGGCTGCGAAGTCGCCTCACTGAGAACCGGCGACTGGCTTAGAAGAAGCCTCGTCGTCGGTTTTGGACCTCGGATGCTTGTTCTTTTCTTTTTCTTTGTGTTTCTTGTGAATTCCGGTAGTCAGATGGTTATCCGACGACATTGTATAATTAAACCTTCTGCCAAAATAGTGTAATGAAAAATCGTACTGCTGCTTAATAGTGCATTGGTTAAATCTAGCACAAAACCGACAACTAGCAACTTCGTGATCAGGGCCTAGGCAAGGAATACAGTACGAATGAAAGTCCTTATGAGGTATTTGCTTCCCACAAGAAATACAATTATTAACTTTTTCTGACATTGGTCTGGAGCAAGAAAAAAGTTTCCCCAACGGGGTACTTAGTTTTGAAGAAGACTTCGGATCTGAAATTCGAACATGAAAATCTCAGGAGTCAGCCGACCGGCACTTGCGAACTGCTTATGCTTCGGGCACAGAGCAGCAAGACTGAAGAAAATGGCATCGGCTGCATCTTTTATACCCCTGGTGCTCTGACGTCAGGGAAGAGGTGACAGCAACTGATGCCGGACTTAGACTTTGGAATTCAGGCCGAGTGAGGGTAGCCTGCCAGCAGGATAACCCAAGTGTAATGACTGCAACAGTGAAACACGAAGAACATCTAGCCTGGATGTGTGGATATCCTTAATGAATATGGATATGCCTCCGCCTTTAGTGTTTCAGTCCAGGTTAGGTGGCTGAAAGGTGTGGTATGAATTATAGCCTGGCAATGCAGAGGTGCTCTCTGGAGTCTTGAACCAGGTCTCTGTCACTGCACAGATGTCGATGTTCTCCATTTTAAGGAGTGTCTCGAGTGAATGCATTTTGAGGTTTTGACTTCTAGCATTGAGTAGCATTACCCTCAGATTTTGCTTGCTTGCACCTGTTACGGTGGTGAATTTGTCATTTGAACCTTGCCTAAAAAGGCACTATAGGGGTGGCAAGAGCCTTAGCCAGTGCCTGGAATCCCAAGGGCGAAAGGTACAGGCCATCTCTGGCAAAGCATTGTGGTCTGTTGATCATGTCATCCCAGGCAGACAGATACTGGATCCCCTTAGAATGACACCAGAAGATTAGCTAATTGTTGAAGTCAATCATTTTGTCCTTGTACTGTGGTATCATTCTGGATGATGGCAGGACACTACTCAGGGCTAACATCATACCTGCCTGGGCTACAAGATTGGAGAGCTCCTCCATGTCTCTTTTCATGTAGTCTAGGGAGGTACATCTTAGGTCATTCACACCAACATGGACAGTGACAGAGTCATATTTATACTTGTTGTGGAGCGACCTGAGTGCATGCATTATGTGGTGGATCCTGGCACCCAACAGGCAGCTGACAGTAACTTTCTCCTTGTTTAGCCTAAAGAGTGGAACACCAGTGTGCCTGACTATAGAGTCACCTATGACTAGAGTGTTGGGTATGCTGTTATGTTTTATAGGCTGTGGCTGAGTGTCACACTGAGTTTGTGGGCTATGTGTCATTTGGGTTGTGTTGTGGGGGGGTGGAGGTTGCTTGCATTTCTGCTTTGGAGGTCTCTGTTGCTTGAGCAGATTTTTATTGAGAGCCTCTGCGAATCTAGGTGTGTGTTTTGTGTTTCTATGTGTCTGTTTTGGTGGTGTAGATTTTGAGGGACTATGGGATGAGTGTGGTATGGTGCAAGTGTTTACCTTCTCCTCTTGACTGTCTATTCCAGTCTTGCTTGAAGAAAGCTTTGCTTCCAGTTTGGCTATATAAGTGCATTTCTCACAGGTGGTAGTGTTTGGTGGTAGGAGGAAAGGGTTGTCTGTGTACATGAGGCAATTGCTGCATTGTCCCAAGATGCCCAGAGTCATCAGGTAGACAGGAGAAAACACCGGGAACTGACCCTTAGACATGGCTGGATAGGTGCTTATTTATTAAGTACTAAAAACTGTTGTCCTCTAGACAAGTGAGGAAAGTTGAGTGCTGTAGTAATTTGTAGCTTATTTAGTGCTTATAACAAGTTCTGAACAAGTGCTGAGATCAAAGAAACAGATATGAGTGCTAAAACTAAAACACTGGCTAGTTTTAAGGGAAAATTTAAAGAGCAGACTATATGGCGCTGGGAATAGTTTGACCTTAGCTAAGCGGCGATGCATAAAGTGTATTTTTTTTTTTTTATTTATAACAGTAGCAAATGAGCAAACTGATTTAAACAAATTAACCAATTAACCAATAAAAAGCTGAAAACTGAGCCCTGTTCCAGCATTCCTCAATCAGACAAATTCTAACTGCACACTCCTGCCACTGGGGTGCATGGGAACCTTCTCCAAAAACAGATGGTCTGGATTAGTGCTCAAGTTATACAACCAAAGCTAGATTCAGCACGTCTGAATTTAGTCTATGCTATAGCAAACAAGGCATACTAATTTCAGAAAGAAACAGTTCAAATAAGCAGGCACAATAAGCCTTTAACCAGAAACTCACAGCTCAGAAGGGAAGAATCTACCCTCTCCTCCCACAAGAGTGCAGATCACACCTTCTTAATGTAAAATAACTGGCCTGAAGCCAAAGTGCTTAAACCAGAACTAATACACTTTTAGAATAACAGACACTAAGCCTTCAATCAGCAACTCGCAACTTAGAAGGATGTAAGCAATCTGTCCTGCCGCAACAGTGCAGACCACAAACCTTCTTAATGTAAAACAACTGGTCTGAAGCCCAAGTGCTTCAACCAAAGGCTTAGAATAACAGTTACAATTTATTCAGGCTACTAACAAGCAATAATAAATATAGCAGAATAAATGCAATTAAGTACTTTTACGAACAAGCAGCAGATATATATATACATATATATATATATATATATATATATATATATATATATATATATATATATATATATAGATATATATATACATATTTTAAATACATACATATATATATATATATATATATATATATATATATATATATACATACACACACACACATATACACATAGACATAATAACCTGGTATCAAGGAAATGCAGTTTTCAAGCCTTAAGGGTAGTGCACACTTTCCTTACATACACACACATACATACACACACACACACACACACATATATATATATATATATATATATATATATATATATATATATATATATATATATATATCTACATAAACATATAAAACCAAACCAATGAACTGGTGCACGCTAACTTCCACTGTGCACAGACCAAACCAAATACACAAAGCAGAAGGGTCCAGCAAATAGAAACACCCGACTACTTTTACAATAATAAAGCCAAGTCAGGAACACAATTTAATGTAGAGGCAGAACCATTTTAAAACACATTAAATGTTTTCCAAATAATTCATCTAGCTGCTCAACACACAGATGGGAAACCAATAACTCCACTACAAACCGGTTTTGCCCCTGGCGTCATCAGTGCAATAGTACATCCATTGTAATGTTTCTACATTTTATA
This sequence comes from Protopterus annectens, assembly GCF_019279795.1. Classification (NCBI taxonomy): domain Eukaryota; kingdom Metazoa; phylum Chordata; order Ceratodontiformes; family Protopteridae; genus Protopterus; species Protopterus annectens. The sequence goes on from NC_056745.1 coordinate 1,398,237,036, forward strand.
CATTAAATTTCAAAGTCACATCAACCCATTAACTCACATCAAACATATACATACATAAATATTTAAATGTTCAAATGTATATACATATATACATGCAACAAAGCAACCTAGTGAAAAAATATATCAAAAAACTTCATTCAACCCACATAACTAAACCTTATATGAATCCATCAGTGTAAATGATTATACAAAACCTGGTAAACACAGAAAAAAGAAAACAAGCATATTAAATATCCACACAAAATCATATACAAAAAGTATACAATCCTACTTTGCTTTAATCTGACTGATCCAGTGTAACAGTTTGAAGATGAATGCTCAGCATTTGTATCTTACATCAGTCTCCTGCATTATGTGATTCTAATTACCAAGGAATTATATGGCTGTCTGAATATGTTCTCTTGAAATATGCGCTAATTAGTTTGCCTCTGCAAGTTGCCATCACACATACAGATATTAATGTTGCAAGACTGCTAGATGTATCAAGGAGTCAAGCTTATTCTTGAATTCCACAAGGTCCCGACCTAGTCTGTTATTCCAGTGTAACATAACATCATCTTCTGTCTCATGAATGAAGGCCAGTTTACTCTTAAAGAGTGGTAAGGCTCTATCACCTTTTCATTGTAAGTTTATTTTCCATCAGATAGTATTCTTAATATTGTTTGAAGCCCTCAGGAGAGCCCCCCTCCAAAAGTGAAGAACGCTGGAGTATCTGCTCTACTCATTTGACCATTTTCCTTATTATTAGCATCTGTCCAGGCTGTTTTTAGAAAATTGCCCAGTGTCAATATCTAAGGAATCTCAAGCAGAACACCACAGTAGATTAAATTATTTTCCCAGTTTCTGTGTGGTTTTTAAGCTTTTCATTTTCCTTTTGGCTTGAAGTGGATTTTTGTCTAGATCTAGAAGTCCCATAGTGAATTCTGAACATCATAATTACAGCTCACTTTCACAAAATTCATTTGGTTTTATCATTCCTGGCCTACAATCGTGGTCTGTTGGATTCATAAATACCTGTAGTCATTATGGTCATTTTAAATGGTCTTTTTTACAGACACTCATCTTACATTGTAAGGTTTTAGAATTAATCCTGCAATGAATTGAACACCCACTTTAAACTTTTCAGCAATTGTCTCTTCATTTCTGACCAAGGCAGAATAATTCATTCTGAAAAAAAAATGGCAAAATAAAGCTCATGTTTTTGACATGAACTTGAATTTCAAAAACTGATCAAAGACCAAATTGAAATGGATGTTAGAAATTTTATTACTATATAATGATTTAAAATGTAGCTTTTGTTAATTTTGTGAAGATAACATTACATAGTTTGTGATAACCTTAAAAAGAAATAAAGACAAAAAGATAAGGCAAAAAAAAAAAAAAGAATTGCACAACAATGTAGTATATGCACCAAAATGTTTGGTAACCAAGGCATTGCATGATAAACTTGCTCTGCAGGTGCAGCAAAAACAATGCAAAATTATTTCACAGACTAACTTATGTATGTATGCAGGTTTGAAAGGAGTAGAAACATGAGATACTGTATTAGACAGATAGAAAGACAGACAGATAGTTAGACAGGTAGATAGATAGATAGATAGATAGATAGATAGATAGATAGATAGATAGATAGATAGACAGACAGACAGACAGATAGACAGATAGATAGATAGATAGATAGATAGATAGATAGATAGATAGATAGATAGATAGATAGATAGATAGACAGATAGATAGATAGATAGATAGATAGATAGATAGATAGATTGGCAGATAGAGAGACAGAGAGAGATATAGATAGATAGTGTAGAAAACCCAAAACTTACTGTAGACAGCATACTGTGGAGAACAGTACCACTCTCTGATATACTGACACAATACATGAAAAGAATGACTGCTCCATTATGAAATGTTTTTAAAAGGACCTATGTCCCACTGCAAGCTTCATTTAAGGCTCTTCACCTATATCCCACTTTCTAAATACACTACCTCCAAGTTCAAATCACTTTAGAGAAAAAGCAAATGCATTTATTCATTTTTCAATGACTTGGTATAATCTCTGAAGTAGAATATGTAAAGAATAAGTGTCTATGGTCAAATCCCATACATTGGGGGTGCAACCCCTAAAGAATGCTACAAGACTGCTCTCTTTTACATATGTCTTTTGTAGTGGTCATTTGGATAGTGAGACAGTGTGGGTGGTATAATGAGTATTTGGCAGTTAGGTACTGAGAAATCAAAGTAGGCCCTTATGGTTACAAGCCAGGTCTACTAAAGTTGCTTGTGTGCTAGTGCTTCCAGTCCACTTGCTTGCCACCACTTGTTTGAAAAAGCAAATACTCTAACTGCCACTAGTCCGGTCTCCTGTTTGTACATAGTGCTCCCAACACCCAATATTATAAACTACATCACTCTAAAATAACCTAAACCCTAAACCTAAACATCCCACTCAGTTCCCAACATGACTCCTCAGTTCCTCACCCTTAACTTCCATTCCCACTCCCTAATCCTGAATCACTCCCTAAATCTAAAACTCCAACTCCCCAAACCTAAATTCCCTGACCATTCCATAACCATATCCCTAAAACTCCCTTCCTGCTCCCTATACCTAAAACTCCAACTCCACCACTAAACCGAATTTCACCGACTGCTCCCTAACCATAACACTCTTTTCCTGCTCCCCCATCATTTCCTAACTTTAACCTCCCTTCCCACTCCCTAGCCCTAAAAGCCCCCTCTTGTTCTGTAATCCTTAAGCCCCCCCTCCACTTCCTCCCCACAGCTGCTTGCCTGAACTCGTATTTGAGTTTGAGCATGAGCAGGTGCCTAGCTGAGCTCAAGAGGCTCAAGAAAGTAGTAGCAGAGCCTGTAGTAATCCCTTGCAAGCTATTTGATTGGCAAGCACTTCATTGAACATCATTCAGTGAAGTAAAATAGATGGAATTAATAAACTGAAAACAATTTGTTACACAAAGTCTCTCACATTCCCCTTTTACAGGCCTGTGCCCTCTTCTAAACTTCCAACTATTATAATTCCAAGATCACCAAACCTTGAGGTACATAATTTTATTTGATAGCAACCTATTAGATTTTCATTCTTTCATATTTGACCATGTTTATAGATGCCTATAAATACATACATACATGCACATACATTTTGTGTAGCTAGTATATTTTATTTGCGCCTTCTATAATCTATAATCTATAATCTATAGCCCTTCTGTTTACCCACTGCCCATCCTAGGCCTTCTTGAGTGACTGTATGATTTTATACTCTATCAATTGTTCAGATAGCCTGTTTCAGTTATCTACTACAGTTTCTATTAAGTAATTTCTAATATGCAGTTTGAATGTTGCATCCCTAATCTGGTAGGCACGACCCCTCCTATATCCTTTTTCTTTTCTTCTTGAGCTATTTTACCATTGTCTGTCCACCAGTATGTCTCCCTTTTGTTACCTATCTACAGAATAGGTTTTAACTTCTATAACACCTCCTCATACCATTTGTCTTCCATTTACTTTCTAACCTGTTACCCTCCCAATTTTTATCTTTTATTCTAGCTTGATATCCTTATCCTGGTATGGACACTAGAACTGGACACATAATTCTAGTTGGGAGCTTTCTAGATCTTTCTTGCTTTACCTCTTGTCACAGAACACACTCCCAAAGCTAAAAGTATCAGACACCTGGTGAGCAGTTTTAATGTAGTGTGCTTTTGTAATTGCTGTAGTGACAGCATAAGATAGTGAGCTATAATCGATTATTCTATGTATGTTGATGCAGAACAGTTTAGGACAACTTTTATAGACTGGCAATCTTTGAAATTATAGTTACTTGGAAAGTGGTATGGAAAAAATAAGAAGAAGAAGCTACATGTTATATAAAATTATTGTTTCCTGTCACACAACATATACAGCAATGATTTATTGCATCCAGCTTCCTCCCTCCAAAATACAGACCTGCAGTCCTCAAACTGAACCACTTAATTATTCCATAATCAAAGTCCTATCTGTTACTATAATAAATGGCATACATATGTGTTTAATACCTGTTTTCATGCAGTCAGGTAGAGTTGAAGTAATTTGCTCTTTCTCCTTCACAAGCAGCAATGGAGTGCAGCCTTGTGAAAAGACACTTGCCCACCATCAGAATTTTGCTTGGGCCAACTTTTTATTAATATATTTCCATGAATACATTTTTCAGGGAGCTCTTATCTTTAACTAGAGGTACTTATCGAATTATAACCTTTCTGCCTGACAACACATGGCTCTACAGCTTGATCTTTAGCTGGAGTGTCTTCTCTACTAAAGTCTGCATGTCCTCCCACTATTGTTTATGTTTCCTCCTACAGAATGTATGTATGTGTGTGTGTGTGTGTGTGTGTGTGTGTGTGTGTGTGTGTGTGTGTGTGTGTGTGTGTGTGTGTGTGTGTGTGTGTGTGTGTGTGTGTGTGTGTGTGTGTGTGTGTGTGTGTGTGTGCATCCTGCAGTAGACTGGCATCCTATCCAGATTTAGTATTTCTGTTTTGCTCCCACTGGTTGACATGATAGGATAAAGCAGTTAATTACAGAATGAATCAATCAATACATAAACAAATTCATTTTTGATTGTGGAAACATGTTCTACGACTTCAGCGACTCCCATATCAGACAGTATAAATGTTCTGGTAATCAAAAGTGTTAAAACTCTTAAAGAAATAGACTCCTGTAACCATCATCATCATCATCATCATCACCTTCTTTTGGCTTTTCCTGTTAGGGGTTGCCACAGCGGATCACCTATTTCCATTTCTTCCTGTCCTCTGCATCTTGCTCTGTCACACCAACCACCTGCACGTCCTCTCTCACCACATCCATAAACCTTATCTTAGGCCTTCCTCTTTTCCTGTTACCTGATAGCTTCATCCTTAGCATCTTTTTCCCAATATACTCAGCATCCCTCCTCAGCACATGTCCAAACCAATGTAATCTTGCCTCTCTGGCTTTGTCTCCAACCTTTCCAACCTGGGCTGACCCTCTAATATACTTATTCCTGATCCTGTCCACCCTCGTCACACCGAGTGCAAATCTTAACATTTTCAACTCTGCCACATCCAGCTCTAACTCCTGCCTTTTTGTCAACGCCACTGTCTCCAACCCATATAACATAGCTGGTCTCACTACCCTCTTGTAGACCTTCCCTTTCACTCTTACTGGTACTCGTCTGTCACAAAGCACTCCTGACACTCTTCTCCACCAACTCCATCCAGCCTGTACTCTCTTCTTCACCTCTCTTCCACACTCACCATTACTCTGAAGTACTGATCCCAAGTATTTAAACTCATCCACCTTTGCCACCTCTACTCCTTGCATCCTCACCATTCCTCTATCCTCCCTCTCATTCACACACATATATTCTGTCTAAGTCCTGCTGACCTTCATTCCTCTTCTTTATGGAGCATATCTCCATCTCTCCAGGGTCTCCACCACCTGTTCCCCACTCTCACTACAGATCACAATGTCATCTGCAAACATCATAGTCCATGGGGACTCCTGTCTGATCTCGTCTGTTAACCTGTCCATCACCATTGCAAATAAGAAAGGGCCCAGAGCTGATCCTTGATGTAATACCACCTCCACCTTAAACACATCCGTCACTCCCACCGCAGACCTCATCACTGTCACACTACACTTGTTCATATCCTGTACCACTCTTACATACTTCTCTGACACTCCCAACTTCCTCATACAATACCACAACTCTTCTCTAGGCACCCTGTCATATGCTTTCTCTAAGTCTACAAAAACACAATGCAACTCCTTCTGACCTTCTCTGTACTTCTCCATCAACACTCTCTGAGCAAACATCATATCTGTAGTGCTCTTTCCAGCCATGAAACCATACTGCTGATCACTAATCCTCACGTCCCTTCTTAACCTAGCTTCCACTACTCTTTAATATAACTTAATGCTGTGACTGATCAATTTAATCCCTCTGTAGTTACTACAGCTCTGCACATCACCCTTATTCTTAAAAAATCGGTACCAAAACACTTTTTCTCCATTCCTCAGGCATCCTCTCACTTTCCAAGATTTCATTAAACAATCTGGTTAAAAACTCCACTGCCATTTCACCTAAATACCTCCATGCTTCCACAGGTACGTCATATACATTACCTGAACACAATGACTGATAGTAGTTAATTAGTTGTACATGTTCCTTCTGAGTAAGATGGTAAAACTCACTGCAGCAATGAACTAGTTATAATTTCATTATTTTGAGCAAAATGGTGATATTGAAGGTTTCTCCATTCTAAAAGATGCATGGAGTCTCAGAATTAGTTCACAATGTGTATACATGGAAAAATGGGCAGTCGTGGTGGTGCAGTGGCTAGCGTTGCCGCCTCAACACAAGAGGTTCTCCAGTTCGATTCTTGGCTGGAGTGCCTTCTGTGTGGAGTCTGCATGTCCTCCCTGCAGTCTTCTGGGTTTCTTCCGGGTGCTCTGGTTTCCTCCCACATCCCAAACACATGCTGAAGGTGGATTGGACTCTTTAAATTGGCCTTAGGTGTGAGTGTGTGCATGTGCATGCCTTCTGTAGAAGGTTGGGTGATAGGCTGGCAACTCGACACTGTAAAACTCTGCTGTGGCAACCCCTAATGGAAAAAGGCAAAAGAAGAAGAAGTATGTAACTGGAAAAATAGATGTGATAGAACTTGAAGCTTAAGAAGATAAAGTTAGGATTTCCTTCATGGTGTTGTCAATGGTAAAATAACCTTCTGGTAGAAGTCATTATAACAACAGGTATTAGCTTCTACAGAACGCATTTTGCTTGAGTGGAATTATTGTACAGTTTACATGGCATTAAGGCTGAAAAATGACATCTGTAATGGTACATTTGACTACTTCATTTTGTTGTCTTTCTCTTTGAAGCAACCCTGTCTCCTTTTTCTACATATCTTCATGTATATCTTTTTTGGTTATCAGTTTGCTTTGACATATGACATATCTCTTCTATTTGTTGCATGTAGTGCATACGTTCTGTAAAGACAATGGAAAATAGCAGTTGTTTGTATCTACACCATATTCCAGGGAAATAGCTTTAGCTAAACCTGACCTTTTCACCTGGTACAGCTACAATCTTTCTGGAATGTCTGGTACGCGACTCACTGGCACAACCAGGATTTAAACAGTGCTCTTTGCAGTACATTACTTGAACTTTTCTAGACTGAGCACTATAGATTAAAGCCTACCTGCTGGTTAAGAAAAGATGATGTAAGAGAAAGTAGACCAGTATTATGACAGTTAATCTAAACAAGAGTTCATTCAGTAATTTTGTGTGCTCAAATGATATTCTGAAATTCATTCAGATAATTATTGTGAAGGTACATTGTTTGAAAATGATGTGTAAGATATTACTAACAGCTGTACTAGTTATCATTAGGGTTTAGCAGTCCTTGTTATGAAATGAATTGTGACATTTTAGGCATGACCTGTTGCGTAAGTAAACATTTTCTGAAGTGATTTTTAGTTTGACTCATTTCACTGGTGCATAACTAAAGAAGGCCTTTTTAGACTGATTTAAATGTGCTACAGAATTGTTTTGATTGTGTATGAAGGTAGAGCATACAGAAATAGGATATTGTTGGATATGAAATAAACAGTGAAATGGAAAATTGTTAAATCTGAAGTGAACAGTCAGACCTCTGCAATCTGTGCCATATTTAATGCTATCGAAGTTCAACTTATTTACCCCATTTTGTAGAGGACAGATATCACATACACATACTTGGCCCAGTACAAAACTTAACTTACAGTTTCAGTTTTTGTTCTGCAGACCAATATTCTGTTGAGAGGAGAAAAATCCCATGAAACACTAGCATCAATGGTTCTAATACCTATACACCTGAATGTATCTACAGGTCACCAAGTTTTCATTCTCTGAATGGCAGGTTCCCGAATCATAAAATGCTGAGGGTTAAAATGATGATGACTGTATTCTGTAGGAAGTCACTGCCGATGTAATGTTTATGTGTGTGCTGGTAGTGGTTCCTTTGTTATGCACTACTTCTCCTTTCTTTGAGTTTGTGTGTTCACGGCGTTTGTATATCAAGTATGGGATGTGGGGGCTTCCCTTCAGCACAGTATATTGTGTTTCAACCTTTCATGTGGGAGCTGTTCACTTTTTGGTGCTGTCAGACAGGGCTTCCCCTCATGTAATGGTTAGGTACTGACAAAAAAGTACAAATCCCATCTGGAATTTCAGGCAAACATGCTTACATTTGCCACACAGCAGCTAACTAGTACCTAACATGGTTTCCTAAGAATGAAAACTAAACCTGGAAAAGTCTGGGCAAATAGTGTTTGATCCCAAACCTCAGGTGATGAAAAAATCAATTAGTCTCATATTGTACACTTCCCTTAGAAGTACATACTTTCTTTTTCATCCAGAACTATTCTCAAGAAATTAAATTTACTCTATGCAAATGCTAATGAATTAGAAACTGCACAACATTTAGTGTGCAAAGCTGTAGTGGCTATTAAGCAGGAACTGTTAACAAAAAACTGCCTTGACTGCGTTCTTGAAAGATTTAATAATGACGTTTATTTGAACTGGAGGTACTGTGGCAAAAGTTACCTCTCTGCTAGGCAGACAAGACATTATGACTTCAGCTGACTGATATTTTTTTTCTCTAATCCTGATGAGAAAAGCTGTAAATATGTGCTGGGCAGGAATTTGTCTAATGGGGAGAAGCATAACATTTTGGATAGGAAAGAAAAGCTTTGGCTAGTTAATTTGGGGGCCAAATACTCATGGGGGCTTAAATGAACACCTATAGATATTGTTAATATTGTGATAATTATTACTCCTTTTAGAGACATGTTGGTTTTATAATGGACATGTTTTCAATATGTATTTAAGTGTATATGTATTTATGTATGTGTGTATATATATATATATATATATATATATATATATATATATATATATATATATATTATGTGAATGTGCCGTCTATGAGTATGTATAAGCATATATGTGTATACACATATATAGGCTGATTATGAAATTGATATAGATTATGTATGGGGGTATTATTATATGGTGTTCTTGTCTTTTGTGACTTTGCATATATAAATTGTTCCTGCCTATCCATGAGAATATTGAAGCTTTCACTTTAAAATAAACAACCCCAATTTTGACAATCTATAATTCTCCAGACGTGGTCTCAGAGACCTGTGTGAATACTTGGTTAAGAAACACAGTCAAGTGATGCTATTGTGTTTTGGGAATATTAGATTTATCCATTAGAATTGAATAATTGCTGACTGACCGATGAACATTATGCTGCACAATTGAGCATGTTTTTTTCTTAGTTGCTCTTTATAGGCCAGTGAGATTTACTCAGTCAACAAAATGAAGCAAACAAACTTATAAAAAAGATGTAAGTTGTGGTGTGCAAGTCCTTATTTTATGAACTGCACAGCCATGATCCATACTGTTACTCACTGAGATATGTACCTAATAGTAGTCAGACATTGAAAATCATAGTTTATTGTAAACTCACTGATTCTGAATATTGCTGACTCAGACACACACTCAGAAACTCCATGAGGTAATACTGATTTTCAGGAGATAAGCTTCCATGTACTCCAATATGAGAGTTCATCCTTCACTTTCCCGCTATGTGAGGATTTCATCTCCAAAGCTGTACAGCTTCAGGGATGATGAAAAACTAGGTAAAGTCTTGTCCCTAAGATAGTATGATGTCATAGTTATATAGTTATAGAGTGGGGTATTTGGAGGACACCCACCCCCATGGAACTGGGAGTGCTTGCTCCTGAAAAGGCAATTTTACTTCACATAGTTTCTCTTCTTGTACAACATTTGACAATATACAAACCTAGTGAGTTTGCTTTAGCAAACTATGATTCAACGAGTTTTGACTCAGCAAGACAATATGATTCCTAGTACAGCAGAATGACTTTAAAAAAAACTGAATAATGTAAACCAGAGTTTGAACCTCAGTACCTCTACATGCATATTGTAAAATTCTGAGTACTGAATCAAAAATTCCTGGGTTAAATTTGCAAAAAGGCACTTAAAATAAGTTACCCTGAACTAGTCAAAATGTCACTGTACTTTCAGATTATCTTTCTGATTGTACTATGGTTCTGAATGATATTGTGTGCATTACATAGTTTTTTTTGTAATTTAGTATATGTAATTGGGTCTATATTATAACAACGAAAGTTTAAAATTGCGAACGTTCCAAACATTGAAAATGCAGGACCTCGAACTTGCTATTGTGGGGGGCTACACTCCTCTCACCCCCCCACTAAATATATATACCAACTCCAAGATTGCACTACAGTGAGAAAAGGGCAAATATTCTGATCTTCGCTGTACTGTGAGCTCACAAAAACCACTTTGTGGTCCAGCATTTTCAATATTTGGGGCGTTCGAAATGTTAAACTTTCATTGTTATAATATAGACCCGTGTAATTAATGATGGGTCACCAAGAGAAAAAGCAATATAGTGACATATTAATATTATGGTGTTCATGGCTACATTATCCATAGCTGTGACATTCAATCACTTTAACAGAGATGCCACTTCTGAAATGGGGAACAGGAGTGGAAAGTACCATTTGTAGGGCTTGAGCACTCCACTGCACTCTCAAAAATGCAAGTAATTAACTTGTTTCTCTGTTGTACAGGGGTATTCTGTAAGATGAATGCCTGTTTTACCTTTCATATTTTTACTTTCTGAATGAGCGCTGCATTCTTAACAGTTCACTTAGCACTGGAACTTTCAGAATCTTACAAAAATGACACTGTTCACATAATTATTTTTTCAGTGATAAATTATTAATAAGTTCCCATTTAAATAATCTGAATCTATTTATAGTGCTGTACTGCACCATATAGTCATGGTACAGGATACACAGCAACATAAACAATTAAAAAGGAAATGTGTGTGATGACAATGTAGAATTTCAGGGCAGCAGCAGCAACAATGTGCGCTGAGTAATAAAATGCAAATACAAATAGCTTTGTTTCATTCAGATTTAATCAATGCTGCAACTCAAAAATACAATTCTGCGGGGATTCCATCCTTCTGAAACCAGCAATTGTTTTTTTTTTCTGCAGAAAACTGGCAAAATATTCCAGGGACATGCAACATTAAATAATGATCAGAATTGACAGATTACTGCTCTCTAAAGGCATATGCCCACAAGCAGAAGACAGTGCAAGGGAACAGCAAATAAGAATAAAGCATAACTAATTAAATAAATAGATAGATAAATAATGTTTGATTTTCAGGAAGCAATTGCCCATTCACAGGAAGTAATGCAAGGGAGACATCAAATGAGGAAAAAGCAAAAGACCTTCATAGTTGCTTTTCAGAAAGCAGCTGCCCATGAGCAGAGAGTAGTGCAGGAAGGACAGCAAATGCGAACAAAAGCAAAGGATCTTAATATTTTCTTAACTGACCTCATCGGCTGTTGCAAAGCCTTTCCTTCTTCGCTTGCTTAGTGCATCGTCTTCAGTTGTTTTATTTTCCTAAAATGTTTAAATTAAAGCAAAACAGAAATTTCTGTTATGCAAGGGCAGAGTACATTCTGCATCCACTGGCTCCACTTAAACAATCAAAATAAAAATGAACAGCATCAACTGCAGTGCATAAGAAAACAACATTGTTACATTTATCTCCCCTATGGTAAACCAAGCCACCTAAGTACATACTTTGCCTGTTCACTGCACACACATCACTACTTTGAGTTTAACAGAGTATTCATGTTTATCTTCACTCATACAATTTTGCAAACATTGTAAGCTACCAAAAGATAGATCCAGGGGTTACTGAGAAAAAAAAACAAAACAAAACCCCAAACGGTTGTCACACAGTGCCTCTGAATGAATTAAATGGTCCAGGAGCCAAAAATGAAGTGTGACAATCAATACAATACAAGTTACTATTCAACACAATGACACAGTTTAACAGATACAGGTTAAACAGCCATTGTTCATGTACTTTTGTCCCAATTACCCTTAGGACTTCTCCAGAACTAAAAGTAACCTCATGCAAATCACTACAAGCTTATATAACCCAGAATATATCATCAGATTAAAAAACATCCAGTCAACAAAGGTAATACAAATTCCTATAGGCTGAATTAATTAATTTACGATTAAAAACTTTAATATTAAAACATGAAAACATTAACTTCACTTTTATAACCTACCATATTATTTATTATATTTAAGATAAGCAAGCTAAAAGGGGAAAAATAAAAATACAGAGTAATTTAAAAATATTTGTATTAAAAACAAACAATTTACAAATAGTGTTATGGATAGACTCCTATCTCATGTAAAGTATAAAATTAAATAATTGTTTAAAATATAAACTGTATTATATGTCAATGTCATACAAATCATACAGAACACTATGCTAATTGCTAAACTTAAAATTATCATAATACACAGGGAAGGTGAACTATATTCTGTCCATCTATATACAATTATTTTATAATATGATTACCCAACTCATTTAATAATGTTGGTCAATAAACATAATGCAGTGAATAATTTCACTGTGTGTCATAGTGTTAGTATTAATTATGTTAATAAAAATATATTCTGAATAGAAGAATATGTACAAATTACTAAACCTCTACAGTATCGCCCATTCATAATTTGGCCATCATGGCAGAACTGACATAAACGTGCTACTGATTTGAGTTTAATGGGGTATTCATGTTTATCTTAACTTGTACAATTTTTGAAAACATTCTAAGCCACAAAAATCAACCGTGAATAAACTCCATGACAGAGAAAGATGGATGCTATGTGAAACCAGGTATACAAGTGTTGAACTATTAGAATAAGCATGACCCGAAACAGTTTAAAAGGAGTGTGGCTCCTTTAAAGCCCTGAGTGTAATCTGAAGCTGGCTTCAGACTAAGAATGGTATATCAAGACAGACTTCTAGAACATGGCAAGGGTATAAATACTTTAAAAAGAAATTAACTGTAGGTCTGGAGTATTAGCAGAATGCAAAAGTCAGAAATCACTGTGTCAAAGAAGTTGGTGTTTGTGAAATATATGAGAAATTTAAATTATTTTAGTCTAAGGAAGAATGTTGTCACTGACTTAATGCATACACTTTCTTTCATTCAGCCTGTATGTCATCCGCAAGTTTCAGGAAGAGTGTGGGTATAAACATGAAGGACTAAGACAATTTGGGTGTTTTCTTCCTGGATGGAAAATACTGTGCTAGAAGAAACTAGAATTTGCATGGAGGACTGACTCAAGTAGGAACTATGTTATTTTCGGTTTTAGGATGAAATGAAGTAGCTGTATTTATGTTTGCAAGGCTCTTTAGTTTGGGCTAAATAAAAATTACTACTTAATTTAAAAATCTATGGATAAATGTCAGTTGTAATGATTACAGTAAGAAGGAAGTAGACAAAATAGGCCTAATAATAGCAACTTTGACACAATTGATACAGCCTACACAGTAGTCCAGGAATGGCTCCTTATACATTTAAAAGTTTACGGAATATAAACTCTATAGGAAAGTAACTGCCAGCTACATAGGCCCATGTTTTTCTTCAGTGTAGCTGCTTAAGTGTCATATAAAGTGTGCAGCTGCTCTGATAATCTTACCAAGATAAGTTGTTTACACTGATTGTTTTTTATTGTGTCTCATGGCTCCAGCCTGTGTTGGCCCACTCCCTTTGTCCTTGTTACACTCAGGCTCATTTTTCTACCCAACCCTACCCCCAATCTCATCCACACCATCCTTCCCTAAATTTATTCTGCACATGCACCTCCTTCATTCTTAACAAACACTCCAATTTGCTAATCCACAAACTCCCAATATCCAAACAGATCAGTTTCTAGTACAATACCTTCTTGTACTCCTCCCAGTTGTTACATACTAGTTTGGTGCATCTCTCCATTCTACACCTTCCACAGGATAAACATACATCATCTCTTCAGAATCCATCTCCTTCATTGTTTTGTCCTGTAGTGCACTCCTTAAAACAATGATCTGATTTATATTAACCCTTATTTTCCACTACCATGTTCTCTGTTCATTTTTCTACCTATTATAACTAAAAGGAGCAAACCATCCTGTTACCTATATTCTTAACCAAACCTTATACTATAATATACTATAGTATCCTCCTCTCTCTCAACTTTTCCTAACTACTAAACCTAAAATAACAAACCATTTCCTTTCCTGTATTCTTAATCTGCCCATTCGTTTGTTTATTTTGGCATTTTATTTTCAAATTCTAACTACTGTCCTACTCCTATTATTAGCACATCTCACTTTCTGTCACACCCTGCTTTATATAGACAGTACACTTCATCCACCAATTAATGGCTTTCTTTCTCAAGCATCTCTCTCAAAGCAAGCATATTCACTTCCCTGTTTGCCACAAGCGTTTCCATATCACATTTATTAACTTACACATATTTTTGCTCAAGTAACTACACCATCTTATACTGCCTAGGACATCCTCATAATGGCAAACACAGTTTTCTCATCTCTTACTAATCTATCACTCTACCCCTGTCATTGACCAGGGTCATGCACCCCTAACCATGGGTTAAGTCTTGTCTGCAATACAACCTTAAACTCTTACACTTCATTTTTCTCCCCTATCCTCTCTTTATCCTGCCAACAACTGTTCACATCATCTCAAGGGCTTCTTATACACGCATAAACTGCCAAAGTATCTGTAGCAAATTCCTGACATCAATACTTGGTTATCACTACATTCCACTGATACCTTAGTCCTAATTGAATCCTGGTTTTAACCAAACATAAAGAATTAAGACATAGTGCTTCCAGGTGACAACATTCTGAGACTAGATAGGATATATAAAAAGCTGATAACATTGCAATAATGTATCCCATCTCTACTACACTATCTGCATATCCACAAAAGCAGCCCCAACCCCTTTTAATAATGTTGAATTACTAATCACACTTCTAACAATCAACACCAGTAAAGGCATTTGCCTACATGCCCACAGCGTATAAGCTGCCCATAGTTGAAGACTCTCTACCCTGGCTATCCACCGCTAACCTAGATACTATTATTTTACGGGACCTAGATACTGACTACATATCTATTTGCTTAGACCACCTGACAAGTACTATCTATCAATACAATTTTACTTAACTTATCACTTCTCCAACTAGGTATAACAAACAGAGAATCAACACTACACTAGATCCTAACATCAAACCCAAGTAATGTAATATCCTCTGGGACCATACCAAACTCCCTAAGTGACCACCTTCTACATTATGTAGGAAGGCAAACAACACATATGACAAAAAAAAATCACTATTACAACTCTGTGAGTAATTTAAGTTCATCAGTGATACCTTCCTTGCCATCCTGAAACAGTGCAACTGGCAAAAAATGAAAATACTGTCCTTGGATGATATTGTTGCCCACTTCAATAAAACCTTTCTCATCATACTTAACCAACAAGTACCCATTAGGTACAAATGAGTAAAATTTAACCCTGTCCTATGACTATAAGAAGCTACTATAAAACTCATGCAGCTAAGAGACAAAGCCTGGAAAGTCTGGCTTAAAAACAAAATAAAATTCAACTTACAACAATTTAAACAAAAAAGAAATCAAACTAACTGACAGATCAGAACAGCTAAGAATACCAGTTTCACTACTTTTCAAAGCCCAACCTCATCCATCCAATGCAAACCACATAGATTCCATAAACAGCTAGTTCAAATCACACTTCAAAGAAATGTTTTCAAACCTCACTAGTAATTCCCTATCATCATCACTAAAAACACTCCAAACACTTAAAACCCATCACCATAACCACAGATAGTCTTCCCTCTGGATACCTCAACTGGCTGTTGAATCACTAGCTTATCCTGTCTCAGTCTTGACTAACAGGTCAATTTGAAAAGTACATATCTGAGATTTGGAAAAAAGCACTCATAAACCTACACACATGTTGTATCTCCCTTAATTTCTGCAGTTATTGCCCCATTGCCATTTTATTTCCTTTTTCAAAAGTTCTGGAAAATGTATCAAAATCCCAAACATTTTACTGACAGAAATATCCTCTCCCCAACCCAACATGGCTTTATTCTTCACCACAGCAACATCAAAGTCCTTCTGAGTTTCAGCAACCAAATCAATCTCCAGAGAGACACCAGTAATCTTGTCATCTCCCTATTTTTTGAACTGCCTAAAGCATTTGATACTGTATCCCAAAGAATACTTCTATACGGACAATCACTAATAAATCTTGATCACTCTGCCCTCAGCTAGTTTCATAGTTACCTGTCAGACACCATGTGGTTAAGTGGCTTAATGAATGCTCTTCCTTCTAACCCATGTCAGTATGGGTCCCTCAAGACTCCATACTAGGCACTTTCCTCTTTAATATTTTTTATTAATAATTTGTACACAGTCAGCAAAGAAGGCTCACTGATTCAATATGCAAATAATGCCACTCATGTTCTGCCAACATACTATACCAGCTACTAGAAAGAAAAAAAAATCCTTCAATGGTATATCTTGGCTACAAAACTCACACCTCCTTCTGAATGCAAAAAATAAATAAATAAATAAAAATAAATCACTCTGTTCACATAAAAAAGCAAGTCAAAACCACTAACAACGTATCTATCTCTTCTGCCAGCAATAGCACTGTTGAAATAGTTACCCACATTAAGTTCCTTGGAGTCCCCATAGATGAACACCTAACATTCGATCTACACATACATCAACCTATCAAAAAAAAACATCAAACGTTAGACCTCCTGTACTGAAACAAGTATTTTCTAATTGACAAAGTAAAAAAACTTAGCCTCAGCTTACCTTCTACCATCCATATTCACCAGTCTCTAACAAGGCATCCTAAGCAAAACTGAATAATTCAAGAGCAAAACAGCAAGATTCGCAACCAATCAAACATCTAAATCACATCATTGTCTAGCAATGAGCAACTCCACTGGCCTGAACTACCAAGCTTCTTCTTTACAAAGCATTTAGCTGTAGTTCACACAATCATTAACAAACCTCAAAATAACCCAGCCTTAATAAATACTGGATCTCTTTACTTTCCTACCATGCCATTATGCTCAGTGGATAGACTCTTACTCACTATAAGAATACCTGCAGCTCTTCAGGAGAATCCCTGTTCTCCTTGTACACCTCCAAGAAAAGGAATTCTATTTCCACCTCCATTAGGCAGCAAAAATGCATTTAACACAACACTTCAATAACTCCTGTCTGTGCTCCTGCACATCTGCTGGTTAGCGATACTCAGGCAAACTGCCCTTTGCCAAACCCGTTTTGCTCAACACAAACTATTCTACCTCTTTGTCTCTCACTCTCATTACCTAATACACCAAGCTGCACTACACTTGCAGACACACACCACTTCTAAGAATGTATTTTACATTTGACTCTAATCTGTTTACTCAACATCTTTCTTCTAACTCATTTCTCCCACTCTTCTTTCTCAGTAGTATATCACAACACAACAGTACACTCAATGCAAACAAAACTATGTAGAAAGCATTATACAGACAAATGACAATGCTTAATAAGCTGTTATTTAAAGCATGAAACTTAGTAAAAGATAATTATGTATATTTTTAGTTTGCTTTAGTTGCATACTCTTCCTGTCATTCAGCACTATAAATCAGTATGAAGAGATAAAATGATCCTGTTGGGATCCGTTTTACCTAAATTTGCTTGATCTCCATAGCCTCTTCTCAAAATACGTACACAACCATCTCTCTTGTGGCATCACATTCTTTTGCCACAATAATAACTACATATCACAACTGATGCACTATAAATATTAATGTTAGACAAAAAGAAGATGAACTTCTCCCATTTTTCCTTTTAGTACACAATACTTTTGTGATAAATATATGTAGAATATATATGGTTCTTAACTGGTCTGTGGCCAGTAGATACAGAGCGGAATAGCTAGGGCTCATCCAGACCAACCAGACATCTGATAATAAAGACTATGTCCCCCTTCCTGTTGTTTTTTAAAGGCAGTTATACTGTGCATGGGAAGTGTGGAGCAAATGTACTCACACACATACTAAATAATATAATAAACTGGTGATTATCCACCTCTCATTAATAGCCCCTAATTATTCTTTAACTTAATTAAATTAATTTATTTATTTACTTGTGAATTGCTTGGGTAAAATGGCCATTGTTGTACCCTTTTCTGCCACAAGGATAAAGGAAGTAAAAAAAAAAAGGCTATTCTAGGAAAACACATACAGTCAAAGAAAAAATATGCTGACTTCGCACAAATAGTAACAAGTGGCCAGAACAGAACCACATGGCTGCTGTAAAGATGATACCTCAATTACTCAGCCACAATACTAACAATTCTTCTGTTTCTACTGGCCATTCAAATATAAGTGACTAAATATTAATTCTGATGATGGTGTTCTGAAAGTATCAGCTGTTCTTATTTCTGGCAAGCAACCGTATGTAGCACTAAAAACATTATTATCCAAAGGCAAATAAAAGACTCGATGACCAGAATGTGACTACTGTATTAATGACACTCATGAAGATATTAAAATAAAATATATAATACAATATCCATCATTAAAACTCATAAAAATCACTAAAAAGCTTTTAAACATATTCACATTAAACCCAAAATAGCTGTATCTTGTGGAAAGAAAAACTTCCATAAATATTGAAATTAAAATCTTTAAAAATCAAATGTGGGAAAAGCACATTATGGATAAAAGAGTGTTGATCATTAAATGTTTGTGGCAGGGATAGGCAGCTGGTGGTGTAAATCTTTCCTGTAGATGATTGTCACAACTGAAGTTACACCTCGACCTCATGTGCAAAAATGGGGGAAAAAGGGGTTGTGGATAGATGGATGGATCACCATATCACAGTTTAAAAGTTTCAATGTTTTGAATAGGCTCAGGATCTCATAAAAGGTCATAACAAGACATTTTTCATGAAGGCAGGTCCAAAAGTCTTTGTCACCATAACAAACGTCAATCATACTTTTCAAACTTTGCAAGTTATTTACTTGTCTTATGTCTACTGGCAACATATTAATCTTCACTTAACCCTATGATGAAAAAATTTGTACCTTTCATTCCTAGTAGCTCATCTCTTACAACTAGTAAATTATTAATTCCTTGTAGCCTTGTTAGGACTTAGAAAGGAAAAACATCTGGTCCTCTCAGTTGCTTTATCATTTGAACATTTTATATATCCATATCAAATCTTCTATAATAATACTACTTTATATATAATTAGACAGGATTGAATACATTTTAGTGTTGGTTAAAGCAAAGTACAGAATATATTTGCTATAAAGTATAACAATTAATAACAATTAATGTACTTCTTGTGGATTAAATTACATATAAGAGAAAAGTGACAACTTAGGGCCATAACAACAGATAATCATATACTGCTGCTGTGTCTGGGGCTGGTACCAAATGATGATCACTTATGTGGCTTTGATATTAATCAACCGTTAGGATGATCTATGCTAGTGGAGGGTATTAATGTTTACATGGAAAGTAATGTTTGAAAAACATCTGTGGCCATGAATGTTTATATTGGGTCTTGCATAGCATTTGTTTGGGACAAAAACAGGAAAATCAAAGTATAGCAAGCATTGAAGAGATTGTTCTTATAATCACACCCTCTGTGATTTGATTCTGGAGACTTTCAATGGCCGCATGTTTTTTGAAGTTATGTTAACTTTAAAATGCAAGATGAGTTTATGTTGATCGTGCTGTCATCTTTAACTCTGATTGGAGAGGTTTATGTTACATCTTCACAAAACTGAGCAGTGTTTGTTTCCAGCAATCTCTAAAATAAAACTATTAGCGCTTTTGCAATTTTCAAAGACTGTCCACTTAAGCACTTCTGTTTTGTTGTTTTAAACTCTGTGATCTTGCCTGGAATTTGTCAGTCCTATCAGCTAATCTGAGAGACCTTCAGAATATAGAGGGATGGCTTCTGATGTAAGCATAATCTCTCAAACTCTCTGATACTATTGCCATGTGATGAGCAGCTCTGACTAACTGAGTCTATCACCTCAGACCAGAATTCCTCAAGCAGGAAAATATTCTCTGTTGCATTTATAATTGCTTAGATAATTATACAGTTTAAGTGCTATTTTTATTCTGTATTACTCTACATTTTTGCTGTTTGTTTAATAAATACTTTTCTCCCACCTCTCTCTTCTCCCTCTAATCCTCTCTTTCACCTCTCACTCATTCATTCCAGCCTATTTACCTTTAACTATACTCCCTTTACACATCCTAAATCTTTTCCTGCTATTTGATACTTCACTTTTTTTCCAACCAAGACTGCTTCTCACTTTATCCTTATCCCCTAATATCCTTCTACTGTCTTCTCCTCTCTCCATCATGCTGCTCTACCACACTACTCTACAATCTCCTCCTTTCTTAACCTCAACTCTAACTTCTTGTCAACACCATCTCCTTCCTCTTCCCTATACCTTCAATCCCTTCACCACACCATATCAAACTTACACGCACACACTATAATACCTAGCCTCTTCACCATCACCAATCTAACACTTCAAACATAACAGATACACTCATGAACATACCTCACTACAACTTCTTTGTAAATATACTAAACGTAACCTCAAACATCCTAACCCAATTAATCATTTAAACACTAACTTCAAACTTAGTGGAGACATCCACCCTAACCCAGGTCCCAAGAAAAATCCAATGGAACCAAACACATTTCCCCATACAAATACTAGCATCAATAACACTCCCACCCCCAATAAATCAAACATCTTTCTTCTAAACATGAACCTCAGGAGTCTACCAAATAAAATATACAAATTTCAAACAACTCTCTCACTCTACGCTGCTGACATAGCAGTTCTGACTGAAACCTGGCTAAAGCCCAACATAAGGGATAATGAAATACTAACTCAAGGCTACAACATCCATAGTATGGATAGACTAAACAAACGGGGTGAAGGCATAGCTATCACCTATAAAAATACACTCAACTTTCGACTACTTAAACCTAACTCTCCAAAATTCAGTAACACAGATATGCTATTTACCAAACTTGTAATAAACTCTAAAAAACTTATAATCATAGTAGCTATCTATATCCTACCTGGAAACAACCCTGCCATAACTGAGGACTTCGTCCATTGGACATCCCTAACATTCTCCCAAGAAACCATAGTTATGGGTGACTTTAACATAGACTGGATTTCCTGTTCTGTTGATAACACATCAAATTTCATGCACCTATATGGATTTCCCCAGCTTATACAATCACCAACTCGAGTGGACAAAACAACAAATAGACATTCAATACTAGACTGGATATTAACCAACAAACCATCACACACCTTCCACTCAGGGGGTGCCTCCCAGATAGTATCAGTGACCAGTTACCCAACTACCTGGTTAGAGAATGCCAACCATCACCAAAAACACTACATTCAGACAGATATGCAACAAAAAAACACTTCTCACTCTTTTCTACATTACAACAATGTGACTGGTCCTCACTATTATCACTCTCACTGGACGCTAATATATCGCACTTCCATAACACATTTCTAGATATCCAAAATAGCTCAGTACCTCCTAGAACCATTAGAATCAAGACAAACTATGCTCCTTGGCTGACAAAAGAAACTAAATTATTACTCAAAACTAGAGACAGAGCCTTGGCTCAATGCCAGTCTGAGAAAACCCAAACCTCTCTTGATTTGTATTGTCATCTGAGAAACAAAGCCAGGAAACAGGTCAAAAATGAAAAAAAAAATCCTACTTCATTACAACCTAACATAAGTACCAACAGAATCCCCAAAAATTCTGAGCCTCTAAATCAACTGTTAAAACCAGGTCAACCCAAAACCCCAACTCCTAACCATACAAATTCTTTAGACAGCATAGCCATACAATTTAACACCTATTTTACAAATTGTATACTAACCCTAAACCAAACCAACAATACTCCTCTAACCATTCCCACTTATTCTGATAATTCTTTCCACACCCTTTCCCTCAAAACTGTAAAAAACAGCAACATAAAAAAACTACTCAATAAACTTAGGCCTACTACTCTCACTGCTGAAAATCTCCCTTCTGAATATCCCAAGCTAGCTGCTGACACAATATCTCACCCAATTACTATCTTAATCAATTGCTTCATAACAGAACAGTGCATTCCCAAGATTTGGACAATTTCCTACATCATCTCATTACATAAAGGCAGTACCTCTACAGACATCTCCAATTGCAAGCCTACTGCCATCTTATCTCTATCTAAAATTCTACAGAAATCTATCCATTCCCAACTCATGCCTTAGTTAACATCCAATAACCTTCTAGCTAATTCCCAACACTGCTTTAGACCTAACCACAATACCACTACTGCTCTCTTAAGCTTCACAAACTCTATCAACCATTTCAGAAACAATGGCCATCTAGTCTCCTCCATTTTCCTTGACATGTCCAAAGCATTTGATACAGTTTCTCATCAGAAACTCCTCAATGAACTTTCATCTCTTAAACTAAGCCACTCTGCCCTTACATGGTTCCACAATTACTTATCTCGCCATCAGCAGGCTGTAAAATGGCAACATAAACTCTCTTGTCTACTTCCTATCCCATTAGGTGTCCCACAAAGATCCATTCTAGGTCCTCTCTTATTTTCTGTCTTCACCAACAAGATTCACACTGCCACCCATCATGACACTACCGCACAATATGCTGATGGCTCCACACTCATATGCACATCTCCCTCTCTTTCTAAACTCCAAGAAATAACCCAAAAATCCTTTACAAAGGTAGAATCTTGGCTCTCTGATGCTCAATTAATCCCCAATCCCAATACAACTAAATTTATGATTTTTCTCACACAACAAACAAACAGACCTCCTGTTCCCCTGCATTATACACTCTTCTAATAACACAAAAATAAAACCTGTTTCTCACACTAAGCTTCTTGGTGCTACAATTGATAACAAAGTGAGATTTGACAAACACATTTCCCCAACTATAAAACAAGTTCACATTAAATTAGGCTCTCTCTACAGAGTCAAACCCTTCTTCACCAACTCCACAAGACAACCTATTGCCAGGACACAACTAATCTCTACTCTTCTTTATGTCTTACCCTTTCTCATCAATTTGTACAAAACAGACATGACAAAACTAGATGCGTGCTACAACAAAATTGCAAGATTCGCCACCAACTCTCCTCATAGATCCCATCACTGTACTACCCTATACCAAATAAACTGGCTTGAGCTCCCCAATTACCTCACATACACCCAACTCATTATGGCCCATGGAGTACTTTATCTCCTGCACTCCACAACTTACTTCAACCCCAATATAACAAAGGACTACTTAAATCTTCTGACAAATTCCTCTTACAAGTCTCAAATGCTAACAACTTTTCTGGTGATTCTCTTTACTCCAATCACATTGCCAGAACATGGAACTCAATCCCTAAAACATACTTACCACACCAAATCACCTACAGTTCAAATTACTCTTCAAATCTCACCTATATAATTCTTGGCTCTGCTCCTGCCTCACACCTGGCTGATCCCCCACCCCTGCCAGTTTTATAGGCTTTCCTTCACTACTTCTCATTGTTGAACCTTACTCACTCATCCTGAAAGGAGTCTCTTTTTCTTTCTAATTTTCCCTCCTATGCTCTCTCTCTCTCTAGATCAGTCATCTAATTCCTCTGTGTCTTATCCTTTCTTTTCTTTCTTTCTGTACTTCTCTACATTTTACTCTAAGTTTACTTCTCTCTTAGTCATACCTATCTAAACTAAGAAAAATATCTACTTCCCACCATTTTTCTCTTGTATAGTCAACTGTTCTGACTATTCTTGAATATCTCTATTTATATCCTGTAATCCTTTCATGTACCACTATTATATGAGTTTACGTATTGTATTATTTGTTATTTGTACCAATTTTTATTCTTTTTGGGGCTTTTCACACCGGCCCTCCACTGAAAACAGCAACTGCCTAGTCGGACTTTCCCGGTCAACTAACATTAAATAAACAAACAAATAAATAATAAAAATGATCATGTGCAAAATACAGATTTAATCTATTTAATTTGTCTTCATATATAAGGTCCCCAACTGATCTGATCTGTATGACAGACAACCTTTGAACTCTTTCCATCTTTGTGATAGTATTTGAATCATATTAACAAAAGCCTACTCCATATGCAGTAACTGGTGCTATAATACTCATATATGTGTATAGGTAAGTGCACTTCCTTACTTTTTGAGGAGAAAGATTGAAAAGTCATTATCTTGATACAAAAACTTTTCTTATCCACATTGCAGACCTGTCTGTTAAACCCAGATAATAACTAATTATAATTCCTAAATCCATAAAATTTGTAGACATCAGAACAATATCATTCAGCTTATATGGGTGCCTGTTAACATTCCCACATGCATAACCCTACATTTCCTGCAGTTCATGGTAGGTTTATTATCTATGCCCCATCTGTGCAGTCTGTCAACAAATTCTTGTAGATGGTCTTAATCCTCTATGTTACCATACTTGTTATTTTTAGCATCACTGGCAGGTATTTCATGTAGGCATTGTGGACATAAAGATATGAAAGAGAAATGCTCTGAACACTGATTAACTACCTCCCATACTAACTTTAGCGGAAGTAATAGAATTGTGAGGTAACAAGTCAAATGCTTTAGTCAAGACTAAAATATATTGAGAGGAATAGATGCATCATTTACAAGAGACACATCATTTGTAAGAGCCACATTAGTGCAGAATGATATTAAATAAATCCAAGGTATCTCAACAGAAATTTTCGGGACCAACCTGGGTTACAACAAGGGAATAAGAAGAGTTGGCAGGATTAATAGCGTGGTGCCAGATATAATTCCCGAACCAACAAACGGGGAAATGGACATAATAAAATGGAACTTTCTAATAATATAAATGTGAGTGGTTTTGAATATATTGTAAATTTGTCTGCATGCATTAGTGAAGAAGAAAAAAATGTTTTACATAGGGGTTTGAAATTTATCCCAACGTCTCTTCCCAGAATGTATGAGTTAAAGGGGAAGTATTTAACTTTGTTCGCAAGTTACATTTAATAGATTTCTTTGGAAGTCAAACAAAAAACTTAGATGCTTATTTGAACAATGTAAGTTTTGTAGATGCTGCAAGTAATGAAGAGAGTTTCTTTTCTTGTAATTCTGACTTAGAATGCTATGCTTATAGTAATTTTGATACTAGTGGTGTTTCTTTTAAAAGTAAATTTATGCCTCCTTTTAAGTGTGACAAAATTGAAATGTTTCATCATATGTTAAACTATGCAATAGAGCAAGAGTGCAAAAAGCTTTTTAGAAGTGAAATTCAATATAATACGACACATAAAGAATGGGTGACCTTAAAAAATGTAAGGGAAAGAAAGGAACTCATATTTAAGCCTGCAGATAAGGGGGGCAGCTAGTAATAATGCATTACACACAATATGTAAATATGTATTTACAGTCTCTAGAAAATGATAAAATCCATGAAAAAGTATTTTTTTTAACTTATCAGGAGATGGTCAAGAACAATGATGAATTAATACATAAAGGGATTAGACTAAATTATTTTAGTCATGAAGATGCTAAAAATAAGTTCTTGAATAAACGTAGTGAGTTGGCAAAGTTTTCTTGCGTGCCTAAAATACATAAAAGCAAGGTTAATCCTCCAGGTCATCCCATTGTATCTGCCTGCAATTATGTAACTCATAATTTGGGATGTTTTTTGCATCATTTTTTTGTTAAAAAAAGATGATACAATTACCTTCATATATCAAAGACAGTTTTAATTTTCTGGATAAAGTAAAGAAAATAACATGGCAGAAGAACATGTTTTTATAGTGATAGATGTAGTTAGCCTACACACTAGTATAAAATATCATGATGGCATAGAAGCTATAGAATTTTTTTCTGGGAAAAGCCCCAATACACAATGTATTATAGAACTGACATTGTTCTGTTTGGAAAATAATATATTTGAATTTGATGGCTCTCTGTATCATCAGAAGTGTGGGACAGCTATGGGGGCAGCATTTGCCCCCACATATGCTAACTTATTCATGGGTGTGTATGATAATTTATATGTGTATAGGAATTACTTTTTTAGAAAACATTTTGCTCATTTTTATAGATACATTGATGATTGATTTTTGTTTGCAAAGGGGGCTATGTAGAAGTGAAAAAGTTTGTTCAAGAACTGCAAGTGAACAGGTTTGAGATCAAGTTTGATGGGTTACAAAAAGGAAAGACAGTAAATTATCTGGATATTACAACAGGAAGGCAAGAAGATGGCAAACTTAAAACTAAAATATTTAGAAAAATGAGACAACCAAGCTTTATGCTGCATGGAACTAGTTATCACCCTCCCATACTATTTCTTCCATTACTTATGGAGAAATGGTTAGGGTTAAACGTTTATGTAGTGACAGGAAGGAATGTGAGAAGGGAGTTCAAAATACAGCTAATATGTTCACAGAAAGGGGCTATGAGCCAGAGAAAGTATGGTTGGGGTATAATGAAGTAATGAATAAAAAAAGTGAATAATGCACAGAACATAATAATGCAGAAAAAGAATGTTGAAGAAAAAGAAAGTGAGTTATATTTTGTGTCTAAGTATACTCATTTTTCTAATATTTTAGAGAAAATAGGTATTATTGATCTTATATGCAAAAAGAAAAATCCTGCCTAAAAATGTCAAACTTTGTTTTTCATATAAAAGAGGCAGGAGTCTTAAAGACATGTTAGTACATGGGAAATTTGAGAGATCAAAAAATATAGAAAATAATATAGTGAGATATGAAATTTTTCCATGTGACAATTGCACAGTATGCAAACATACAGTGGATAGTTTTGAAAGTATTGGAAAAAAATTGACAGAAGAGACAGCTTCACTTGCAGTAGTGAAAAGATTATATATAGTTTAAAATGTCCTTGTGGATTATTTTGTATTAGGGAAAGCAAGAGAAGTTTTGCTGCAAGATTAAAAGAGCATATAAGGAACCCCAAGAAGCAAAGATTTCAGAGTCCTGTAGCTATGCACTTTAAGGAACACCATAATGGAGACCACAGGTGTTACAGGCAACTGTTTTGGAACAAGTGAATACTAGGTTTAGTACTGATGATAAAATCAAGGGACACTTGAAGGAAGCAATATTTATTTTAAAATATGATACAATGTTTCCAAGAGGTTTGAATAGGGAATTCTCTTGGAAGTATTTAATATAAGAAGGTTAAAAAAAGAATATTAAAAGTTAACCTTTTTAGTTGACTTTTTTAGTGAATTCTTAATTGGATGATTATTTAATTGATTAAATACATGTATTTAAGTGTATGTTTACTAGCAGAAAGATGTACTCTGAAAAGGCTTTTCTGAAAGCCAAGGCGCCAGAGAAGTGTTACTTGCTCTTAATGGTATTAGAGGTTGAAGTTTTGCTGTTAACTTTTACTGCAGAAGTTATTTGTTTATTTTAATAAATCAGTCTGTGCACTAAACTGAGTGAATTCATCTAGCCTGGAACATGTGGTGTGAGGTCTGGTTTGTTCTACAGTGTGATGCTTTATTTATGATATTAAATTTGTTGCACAGGACCTACACTGGGTGAATTCATGTTGAAATATATCATAACACTAAAATGCATGTATTTTCTAAACATTGTATCTACGCTCATTCAAAGTTTTTACCAACAATGCTTGATATGTCTATAATTCATTTTTCTACCCAGGCCCTACCATTTTCCACAATTTGAGGGCAGTAACTCCCAGAAGATATATTGTTTTTTGAATGGTGTTATTACACATCATATTATACCTGGAGACAGTTCTTGTACATATTTCAACCATATAATTCAACTCAGTTACCACAGAATCAGCATCCTGTGGGACATTAGTCACTAGATCATTCATACATCCTCTAATATGTTTATAGAAGGATGTCCTGCTTTTCCTTGTTTTCTTAGCTAAATTATATTCATACATTCTCTTCACTTGCCTTAAATTATGGAAATTTTCCTTGTATCCCATAATAATTTTTACTGATGGACTATTCTTCATTAGATGCTATTGAGTCTTTTTATATCTAGACAGAGTAAGTAAATGCCTTTCACACCTGGAAAGACAGTTTAAATTTGACCAAGTAAAGTTACATCAATGTGGTCTGAATTCAACTAATGATCCCAGTCTAGAATAAAAAATACTCACTTTATCTACTGCCCACAGAATCTCTGTCTTATTCTCATTTAGCAATGTTACTACTTACAGCATCATAATCAGTGCCATGATATATTTTCTTTTAAAAACAGTGGTATGGGGTTCTTTTCAGAATATTTCATGATTCATATTTATAGTGTAAGCTTTAGTGTGGTTGACCTGAGCTCCTGTGCCCTGGACAGTTTACTCTTAAATTTGTAAGTTTATATATCCCTTTTAAGCAACTACAATGCTGGACAATCTAAAGGACATCTCTGACTGCATTCAGCTCAAATATTGCTAGAAAAATGAATGTGAACTATTTTCAAGAGGATGGCAATCATGGCTTTAGAAGTAGAGGTCTATCACTCTCCGGCATCACAGCATTAGTATGACAATAAACTCATGACTGCAGAACTAACTTCAGTAAAACAGGTGATTACCACATTACAGGAAGATGGTAAGGCAGCCATGCATGACCTGACAGATCTATTAGCCCTACATCGAAACAAACTGGATGACCTTGAAAATCAGTCAAGGAGTGCAAATGTTAAAATAAAAGGATTACAGGAAGAGATTAAAGATATAGATTTACACTCCTACTTAGAACACCCGTTTTCCTCTGTAATCTGTCTCCCTTGCCACTTGAATCTAGACATTGAGAGAGTTCACCTTTGTAGGGAGAAGGAAAAGAGAAAACTCCACCCCATGGCACACTTTAATGGCATTAAACTCCACCAGAACAAGTGACTAACTGATCCAATACAATCCCAGAAGCAGGGAGTACATTTCAGATATTTTTATTGCAGACTTCTTACAAACTTTTACATTATATGAGGAAGCAACTAATTTCTGCAAGCAGAGAGTGATCAAACATTGGCTATAAAACTGCTATGATATATCCTATACTCTTCTTGGCAGAAAAAGGAGGAATTAGACTGTTTTTTAAAATGGTGTAAAAAGTGCATGACTTTTTAAAAACTGCCCAGTTTCAACTATTTGCCATAGTGGGGGCAAATGACCAGGAAGGTAGATGGTCAGAACAAGAAATGGAATGGGAGATGGCCTGTAAGAAGAGACAGCACCCTCCATCTTCCAGCAAAGCTTTGCGTCACACCAAAAAGAAACAACAGGCAGTTCAACCAACTAAAATGGGGGACACACTACCTTTGAAGGACATACCAGAGTCAAATTCAAATGCCTTACATGCTTCATGCACTATTAAACCCTTGAACATAAAGCCCAGATTTAGGTCAGTGGACCGACCCGGTAGTCAGAATAAATGTGGGTAACCAACCCACAACAGCAGAGTTCTAAAAAGAAGCAGCACAACAAATGGGTTAATCCAAGGGGATATTAATTTGGCACTCAATATAGATAAGGACTGCCTATATAAGAAGGCAGAACCACACAGGAATTGTCAGGCTTTCCTCGGGAAATGGTTGGATCATTCTGGCTGGGTAAATATCTGGCATGAGCAAAATCGTAAAGCTAACACCTCATCTTACAGTAGAATTTTTTACGATTTTATACCACAGGGTCTTTTTGACAGATCCCAAAGCCCAGGCATACATACCATATCCCTGCTGGATCATACCATAGTCTCACTTATAGAAAACATAGCTTGGGAATGTTGGAAGTTATAGGGTTGGTGATGGGTCCACTGTCACTGGCGGCATTATGAAGACCATTAAAAGTAAAGAATTATCATAGATGTCTTTAACAAGAATGGCAGTAATGATAACTTAGGAGTGATAGATTGGTGTGAAGGTTTTATATTTATTTATATGTATATATGTATATGTATATGTATATATATATATATATATATATATATATATATATATATATATATATATATATTTTTTTTTTTTTTTTGTGGTACTGCACTAATCTCAATGGACCATTTTCAGGCACAGCCCAGGTGAATAGGATCACATAAGAAATGAACAAATCATATTCACATATACAAGAATATGTATTATTGACATATTCAAGAATACACTACACCATTTAGTTCAAGAAGCAGTTGCAAGTTGCAAGACAGCCAAACGGGATAAAATACTTGATGTAGAGGGGTTCAAGAAATAAACAGAATAATAATATAAGTGAGGCAAAATTGTTTGAGCTGAAGACACTCCAGGCATAAATGGTTAATACTTTTGCACCTACAGTCTGGATGAATATGGGGTCAATATTAAGGACTGAGCTTCAGATATTTAAAACTTCCAAAGCAGAAGCAGAGCTTATGAATACAGGGCTGTTCTGGTGGTTTGAGTGAGAGAAAGCAACTCCAGATGCAGTGTGTGGCTTTTTAATCAGTAGACCCCCAGATACAGGGTAGTAAAGATTAAGAATTAATCAGGACAAGTATTATCAGTGGTCACAAGATCAAGGAGGCTTTTCTACAATATACTATCGTACTCTATATAATAGGTTCCAATAACAGAACCCCCTTAACTGGGAGTACATGGCAGAAGAGCTCGAAACGCTGGATTCTGACGAGCAGAATAAGTTAGACCAACCAATTACATATCAAGATGTTGCTCAGACAGTCAGGACATTAAAGCCTAAAAAGGCTTGAGGATCAGATGGTTATCTCTCAGAGATTTACAAATGGGTGAGTAGTAGTGTAGTACGCATACTGTTTCAGCTACAAAATAAAACAGAGTTTTTTCAATCAACCTAAAGTATTTCATAACCAAGTGGTTGTTACTCTAATCCAAAGAGTAAAGATCCTATCACCTCAGTGTTGGATTTCAAGCCCATTTCCCTTATCAACTTGGACCTAAACAATTCTGCTAAAATATTGGCTTCCAGGTTAGATAAGTTGTTACTACAACTTATTTAACCAGGAAATAATTGCTTTATTTGAGGTTGGTCAATCACTGACAATTGGTGGGAATTTATAACCTTCTTAGAGAGGCCCAAGGCAAAACTGGTATCATCCTGTTCAACTTCTGTAAAGCCTTTGATTCAGTTTGGTGAGAATTTTTTTTTGTTCCACACTCTAGAAGTAAGAGGGGTTGGTAAAACCTTTCTTAGTTGGGTAAGCCATCTATACACATTAGCATTAATTAAAGTGATGGTTACTGGGGGATTATCCACAATGGGATACATAAGAAAGGGAACCAGATAGGGCGTCCCCCTCTCCCCAGGACTTTTCTTATTAGCAATGGAAGCCTATCTACCACAAAAGGACTGGTTTATAGTCCAGAAATTGTAGTATATTGGCCATTTGGGCAGTTTTTCCATATCTTTCAACTTTCTGGTTTAAATGCCTGTGTTTGTGCTTTTCTTGCCTTTCCTGTAACTAGTCTAGTCCAGATACAGATTTGCCATATCCATGACTGCATGCAAACTTCTGAGCCCACCAAGCCTTTCTGTGTTGGAGGGAAGCCTTCTAACTTATCAGTGGGAGTGGTAAGGTGGTAAGCACTAGGTAGCCTATCTATGACAAGAGCAGTGGCTTCTGGCCCACAAATTGTAGTTTACTGGCCGTTTGGGGTATTTTTCCATCTCTTACAACTTTCTGGTTTAAAACCCCACGTTTGCACTTGTTTCCCACCTTTCCTATAACTAGTCCAGTCCAGATACAGATTTCCTGATTCCAGGACTGTGTGTAAGCTTCTGAGCAGTGTCAAAGTCTGCTCTTCAATTTTTCCCTTAGATCTACTAGTTCTCTTCACTCCTGCACTTTTACTAGCTTATTAGTCTAGCACTTTACCAGACTTCTTGTAGCAATTATTGTAGCACACAAAAGTGCTACCAGCACTAAATGTTCTACAAGTAAACAGCTCCAGTACTTATTATTAATGCCCACCCCTCAAAGCATGTCTAAAGGTCAGTTTCCTGTGCATTCTCCTATTAACCTGGTGAATTTGGGCATCCTGAGGCAATGTAGCAACTGCCTCATGTACACTGACAACCCTCTCCTCTTACATCCCAACACTCAGACTTGTGAGAGATGCACTTATATATGCAAATTGGAAGCCATGTACTCCCCAGTCAAGACAGGAATAGTTGGTCAAGAGGAGAAGGTCAACACTTGCACCACACCACATGGAACACATAGCCCTCCAGAACACATACCAGCACAGCCTTCACATAAAAACACAAACCACACACCCACCCTCACGGAGGCTCGCACACCCACCTTCACGGAGGCTCTCAATAAAAATCTACCCAAACAGCAAAGATCTCCAAGGCAGAAACACACTTGACCACCACAATACAACACTAATCACGAGACACATAACTCTCCTAAACAGCATGCCACTAAACCAAAGCCTCTAAGGCAAAACAGCATGCCCAACACACTAGTCATAGGTGACTCGATAGTGAGGCACACTGATGTCCCACTCACTAGGCTGAATAAAGAGAAAGTAACAGTCAGCTGCCTGTGAGGCACCAGAATTCACCACATAATGCATGCACTCAGGTCCCTCAACAACAGGTACAAATATGACTCTGTCATTGTACATGTGGGTGTGAATGACCTGAGACGTATCTGCTTGGACTACATGAAAAGAGGCATGGAGGAGCTCATGGATTATGTAGCCCAGGTGGTTATGACCCTAACTCTGAGCAGCATCCTACCATCACCTAGAATGATACCACAGTACAAGCAGAAAATTATTGATTTCAACAACTGGCTATGTTTCTGGTGTCATTCTATGGGGATCCCGTATCTGTCTGCCTGAGATGACATGATTGACAGACTTTGATGCTTTGCCAGAGATGGCCTGCATCTGTCACCCCTGGGCTTCCGGATACTGGCCAAGTCTCCTGCCAACTCTATAGTGCCTTTTTTAGGCAGTGTTCCAAAGACCAATTTACCACCATAACAGCTACAAACAAATGCAATCTGAGGGTCGTGCTGCTCAATGCTAGAAGCCTAAATCTCAAAATGCACTTGCTCAAAGTACTCCTTAAAATGGAGAACATCGACATTTTGCCGTAACAGAGACCTGGTTCAAGGCAGCAGAAAGCACCCCTGCACTACCAGGCTATAACTCATTCCACACCTTTCGGTCCCAGAACTTGGACTGAAGCTCCAAAGGTGGTGGTGTTTCCATATTCATAAAGGATGCGCACACCTCCAGACTAGTAGCCCAACATAACGCATATGAGATACTTCAGGTGTAGCCTGCTATAGCTCCCCAACCATGTCCAAAGCCTCACACTCCATGTTCCTAAACACCCTGGAGAATATTAGGGTCCAACCTAACACTTTCAGACTGGGCAAATTCAATTATCCCTCCATTAACTGAGAAAACTACTCATGTACCAATACACTTGCCCAACGTTTTGCTGGAATTCATTAATTCCAGTGCTCTAGACCAGCTCATTCTTACCCACAACAGATGTAGCAACATCCTTGACCTGGTCATTACTAACACAGGCGACCGTAGCTCTACACCAATAGTCAACTCCTCCCTGGTGAGATCCGACCACAAACTAATCACCTTGAAATCCACATCCCTCATCCCCCGCAAAGGTAACAACCATGAAAAACTTCTCCAAAGCCTACTCTGGGCTCCTAAAAACAGAGGTGGCTAACTTCACAGCACCTATGCAAATAGAGATCAGTTGCATGACCGCCTAATCATTCACCAATGCACTGTATGAACACGTACACAAATGCATAAATCTCGCCATACCCAACAGAACCAAGATGCTCTCCTCCAAAAAAAGGAAGCCAATCTGGTGGTTCCCTGCTATAAACAAACTCTACAACAGGAGGAGAAAACTGATGCAGAATAAGGTGAAGTCCCAAGACTGGAAAAACTCCCTTATCAGCTTCAACAAAAAGTTGAGATCCCTCATCAAATCCTCTAAAGCTAGTCATGAAAACAGAATTGCAGCAGCTAGTAAAGACAACCACAAGGCCTTCTATAGTTATGTAAAGAATCTCCACTGCAATACCCAGATTTGCTCTGAGCTACTAAACAATGGTACCTCCTATACCGAGTCAACAGATATTGCCAATATACTGGCCGATAGATTCAGTGCCAACTTTACCCCTCTGCCCCCCAAGGGACCAGTCACAATACCAGTAATTTGCCAGGCACCCAGTATTACTGCTGCAGTGGTTAAAACAGCACTGTCCAAGGCCAAGAATACAGCTTATATGGGACCTGACAATATCCCTGGCTGTGTTCTACATCAACTACAGAGTGAACTGGCACCTCACCTGTGTGCCCGGTGCAATAACAGCCTCACCTTAGGCTTTGTCCTTACCGAATGGTGCACTGCTACAGTCATCCCTCTCTACAGACCCTGGGAACTATCGCCCCATTAGCCTGACAAGTCTGATATGCAAAGCTATGGAATGCATCATCATGGACCTAATAAACAAGAATATAGGGGAATCTCCAAACTCTGGATCCCACACAGTTTTTTTTGTGAAGGGTAGATCATGCCTGCTCAGCTTGGTGAACTTCTTTCAGTCAGTCACTACAGCTGTGGATGAAGGCAAGGTGGTTCATACAGCCTACCTTGATCTGGTCAAGGCCGTTGATACCATTCCCCACAGGAATCATAGAAAAACTCACTAAGCTAGGCATCAACCCATGTATCACCAGGTGGGTTGCAAACAATCTCACAGGTAGAACCCACAGTATGAAAGTAGCTGACTCCAAGTCAGACTGCCGACCAGTCACTAGTGGAGTTCCACAGGGTTTGGTCCAAGGTCCTCTCCTGTTTGGTATCTACTTCTCTGAAGTCCAGGCCAACCCGAAGGAACTCTGGCTGACAAAGTTCACAGATGATTGCAAGTTGGGAGCTATTATTAACTCCCCTTGACATCCTACAGAAAGGCCTCACTGAGACCAATGACTGGTGTCAGAACCATGGCCTTACTCTCAATGCCAAAAAATGTGTTCTCATCCCCTTTGGGAAAAACCCGGTTCCCATGAATTACCACACTGATGGTAGTCCACTGAACACAGAAGGCGTTATAAGAGATCTGGGAACAAAGGTTGACAGCAACCTCTTTTTTGACCACCACATTGCCACTGTGGTCAGAAAGTCCTTCTATGTGGCACATCTCATTTCTAAGGGTTTGCATCCAGGAAGAAAGAGGTCATTGTCTTCTTCTACTCTTCCCTCATTAGGCCAATTATTGAGTACAATTCCCCATTTGGCATGCACCTCACTAAACACATGCAACAACTGGAGAGGCCACAAAAGTACCTCACAAAGAGGATCCTAGGCCTTAAACATTTGTCCTATATGGACAGACTAAAAAAACTCCAACTATTCTCTGTCTGATATTGCCTACTTAGTGGCAAACTCTGCTTCACTTACAAAGCCATGCCTGACCCAGCTCTGTTAGAAATGCTACAGCTAAAGAAATTCCAATCCCTCCGCACCACATGCTCCAGAGACCTCCAACCTCATTACCACAATCAACAGAACATGCTGGAGGGACTAGTTCATAACCCAGAGACTGCCATGCTATGAAACAGACTTCCTATACATGTCAAGCAGAGCACCTCACTGGCCCTCTTCATGAGAACTCTTGATGAGTGGATGGGAAATAGAAAATTCACCCCAGGGATCACTCCAGTGGCTTTACTCGACAGAGGCACTGGGAACTAAGGTCAGGTGGCAAGATGCAAAGGAAATCCTATGGGCTAGGCGTGTGAAGGCCCCAGAGCCATTAGCCTAGTACACAACTATGAACCTATGACCCTAAGACCTAGCAGAAATGACTTTTCTTCTGTATAATAAGCTCATTTCACATGGGATTCAGAGTACATTTTACATTTTTGCTGACAACTGTTTTTATGGAATATGCTGAGCATATTTAAGGACTTTGGGGAAATTTCTGTACTAAACTGTAATATACAGAAATCTTCTTGGGTAAACTGCAGCAATAAGGTACACAATATCATCCTATTAACAATTCCCTAATCTACTGACCTGAAACATTTAGATCTCCTGGTGGGGAATTATTGGTCAACTACTGTAGCTACAAATCTTAACTGTCTTTAAAGGATACATATTTCAATAAGTTAAGATTATTATACACCAGTTCTGGTAAATTAAAGACCTAAATACTATGATTATGCCAAACATTTTGTATCTTCTACGAAACCTTCCTATACAAGTAGACAGTCCTAAGTTAACACAAATCTAAAGCACTACTGGGTCTTATATACTATGCCCATCTTCCAGGAGGATCTCAGTCCAATAAGCGTATATCCCAAAATGATATGGGGGTGTTTTTTACCACATATATATATAAATATGAAATAGCTTTCAAAATGTCTCACATGTTGAGGTGTTACAACAAAGAATGGTTACCACAAATTCTTCAGCAAGCAGCCCATGAGGGTAATCCCTACCAATTATCCCAGGGATAGAGATGCATGAAGAGGTTGCAAAGCAAGGGGAAATGAAGTTGAGTAAAGGCCCTAAAAACAGTATCTGGCAGTATCCACAGCTGATGAAAAGTGTGGCAAATAACTTCCAACAATCCTGGACTAACAAGGAGATTATGGAATGTGTGGAGTTAGTTTATGACAGTCATCACCAAGGACTTAAAAGCCTACAGGAATTAAGTTTGGAATCATGTATGTGTGCACAAGATGGATTAATGTACAAGCAGATCACCCACATTTGGCAGGATAATGTTAAAGTCTATAAAACGATGGGGAGATGATTTCCTTGAGAAAATATTTCAACACAAAGAAAGGTAGAGCTAGCACAATATACAGAGATATGTGGGAAATCAAATCAGTGGAACACAGGGTAGAAATAGGGTGGCAAAGGCAGGAAAGTGTGGTATTCATGAATGCAGAGTAGGCTATAGTTTGGAAAGCGCCACTTAAACTTAGCCAATGGGCCAAATATAAGGATCAACAAATGCATTTGCTTTATAGATGGTACCTAACCCCTAGTAGAAAATAATAGCACAATTACAAACATGACAGGAAATGTTGGAGATGTGCTTACCCTAATGCAGATAATTTGCACATGTTCTAGCACTGTCTGGTACTTAGGAATTATGTAACTCTCAAGATGTGTAAGTGTACTAGCTGACCTTGGAAATAGTGTACATAGTTAACAGCTTCTCTGGATAACTACAGCAAGTGTTTTTTAGGGGATATAAAGTTAACTGTTTGTGTTGTCTCATTCATGTTCTTTTAATTACTGAGGTTCAGATCACCTTTTGTAACATTTCGTTGACAATGTTAATAGTAAATAAAATAATACACAGAAAAGAAATTTAGAGGGCAAGCTGTTTCATTACACCAAATCTCTGCAATTATTTCTATGTCAATTCTTCATTCTAATAGCTATGTTTTTAACTAATTTTTGTTATCAAAACTTCTTACATTACTCAGCACAAGATTAACTGTATATTATGCCTCGTTCCTCTTAAGAGATATTAACTCTCCCACTAAAAACCTTTTGCAATTTCTCTGATCTAGTCCCAAACACTTGTTTACCAACACAACACAGATGATACTTTTTCCTTTGCAAATAATTGCTATCGTCAACTATATACTTCCAAACTGGGAAATGTAAATTATTAATCTATGTCATTATATTGCTATTCAATTACCAACTTTCTCAATTTCAGTCCATATTTTGGTGCATGTTAATATATCAATAAATATAACCTTGACCTCAAACCTTCTGCAAATGTCAGCTATCTCACAGCCTTCTGAAGTATTCTCTTTTTGTGCCTTCCCAATATCATTACGGCATCAAAAGTATAATATCAAAGAACTTTTTTCTTTCCATCCAGTTTGTTTTGTAATACATACTGTAATATCTCACATATAACAACCACTTAATGAACACATTGTAATATATACATAAGAACATCAATTTCATCTTAGTATTATCAGCTGGTCTAATCACCAAATTTCTATCGTTCTTTAACTCATTCAAAGCTCTTCTTTGTTGATAATTCAAATTATGTTTGTATTTATATTTATCAGTCCTATTATTCTGTAACTGTGCATGTATATCATTTTCAACAACATTACTAAATACTTCTAGTGTAGGATTCAACTGTGGGATATAGGTACTGACTGGTCTAAAACTTGATATACACACATATATATATACATTTCATATTTGAGACCTTTCCCTTTATCTTATGTATATGCGTTTCTCTGACTTGTTGGAGTTTCCTGATTAATCTAGGCTTTTATTTCCACACAACATTTCACATAGTTAGCTTTGTACATTGTTACCCCTTCTTTCCACTTGTAAATGCTTTTTGGGTTTCCCTTCCATGTTATGGTTAATCAAGTTTGTGATTGTTTTAGCAGTGATTGTTTTGCTATTTTGGATCAATACAGCCAATATATTTGGTGTAACAAGTGTGCTTAACCTTTGTTTGCTTGCTGTTCAACTTTGGGATTGATACATTGTAATATACAATTTATTCACCCTTGGTAAATAATTCCATAAACAAAATGTGATGCTTTTTCCCCAGCTATCCCTCGGTTTAATTTCTCCAAATTGTCTGTGTTTTTAATACCACGATAGGAATGGATCCCATTCCTAGGTCAGGGTGTAATTAAAGTTCATGAAATTAGTACTGTTTCAGTCTTTGATGTTAACAAAAAGCATTCTTTGCAGCTCCAGCAATGTGACACAGAAATGACTCTT
Organism: Protopterus annectens; assembly: GCF_019279795.1. NCBI lineage: Eukaryota > Metazoa > Chordata > Ceratodontiformes > Protopteridae > Protopterus > Protopterus annectens. The sequence continues at coordinate 1,398,275,983 of NC_056745.1, forward strand.
TCTGCAATAAATATAGAGTTAAATGTATTGGTAGCATATCTAAATATGACTGCAGATTCTTTTTTATCAGACCCATTGTTTCTACTACTATTGGAATAGTACAGTTGTGTACACATACCATAAATGTAGATGTTCAAGTGTGTTCACTGTTGCAGTTCTGACTTTTGGGATTTCCTGCTTTGGAAGCCCTTGGTCAGCCCGAATGCAGAGTAAAAATCTCCCTCCTCCTAAGGCTGGTGGATACCCTTCCCTGAAGTCAGTATGCTTGGGTATAAAGAGAGCCAGTCAACACTATCACATCAGTTTTTTCTTGGCCTTTAGAAGGCAGAAGGCCCCAGGATGAAGCATAAGCAAGGGACAAAGGCAGAAAAAAAGGCCTGCTGGGTAAACACTCAGGGGATCCTCTGGATAGTGCAGAAAATAAAATAAAACTACTGTAGGTAAAAAGGAGGAAGGAGGGACAGAAAGAAGACTGCAACAGTGAATACACTCAAACATTTACATTTATGGCAAGTGTACATGACTGTACTATGCTGTTCATGTTTCACTGTTGCAGTCCTGACTTGTGGGATGACTCCCAAAGCTGACATGACGGTGGGAGGTAGAATATGGAGAAGAGAGGATGTACTGCAAGATGGCAGTGACAAATTCTGCTTTAGACTTGGAGAAGTCTGATAAGTCATAGTGTTTGGTAAAGGTATGCACATATGACCAGGTAGCAGCTTCCAAAATGTCTTTGATAGGTACGCCATTCAGGAAGCAGTGGAGGTAGAAGTGGCCCTAGTAGAGTGAGTCCTAGCAGTTTTAGGAGGCTTCTTGCCATGATGGCTGTAACAAAAGGAAATACAGTGGCAGATCCACTTGGAGAAAGTCTGTTTGGAGGCTGCTTTCCTTTCAGGGACAGTGGCAAAGGACACAAAGAGTTGGTCTGATTTACTTAAAAATTTAGTTCTGTCAAGAAAGTAGCGAAGATCCAAAGAGTGAAGGATTCATTCACCCCAGTTCTGAGGCTTCAGGAAGAAGGTGGGTAAGTGTATGGTTTGATTGAAGGATGTGTCTATGACCACCTTGGCTGTAAAGGCTGGAATAGTTCGGAGTGATACTCTGTTTGTGTGGAATATGAGAAATGGTTCCACTGTCATGACAGCTTATAGCTCAAAGACTCTTCTAGCTGAGGTGATAGCCAGTAAAAGGGCAGACTTCCAGGTTAGAAGTTTTAAATCAGCAGAGGCTGCCAGTTCATAGGGGGTAGCATCAGTTTTTTTAGAACAAAACTGAGGTCCCATTGAGGTTTGGGTTTTCTCCTAGGAGGTCTGAGATGGACTACTCCTCTAAGGAATTGTTTCATCAGATGGTGGGAAAAGATAGGAGGAACAGTAGGGATGTGGGTTGAAATAGCAGAGGCATGATTTAGGACTGAGGCCTTGCTGCTGACACCAAATGGGGAATCTTTTCCACTTGGCTGAGTATGATTTCCTAGTACTAGGTCTTCTAGCATTTTTGAGAATGTTTTGAACTCATCTACTTAGGGTGAGCTCGGAGTAGCATTTTTTAGAATTATCCAGGCTGAGAGTTTGAGAGCCTGTAGGTTGGGATGTACAAACTTCCCCTTGTCCCGAGTAAGAAGGTCCACTTTCAGATGTAACTGCCATGGTTTTTCATTGGTTAAACTCAGTATCAGAGGATACCAGTGCTGCCTGGGCCAGTCTGGGGCTATCAGGATGACCCCGGGGCTTTCTTCCCTGATTTTAGGAGGATCTTTGGAAGAACAAGCAGGGGAGAGAAAGTACAGTTGTGTACCTACCATAAATGTAGATGTTCGAGTGTATTCACATTACACTTGGGTTATCCTGCTGGCAGGCTACCCGCAGTTGGCCTGAATTCCAAAGTCCTGATCCAGCGTCGGTTGCTGTGGCCTCTTCCCTGACGTCAGTGCACCAGGGGTATAAAGGATGCAGCCAATGCCATTTTCTTCAGTTTTTCTTGCCCCAGATGTCAGGTGCCCCCAAAAGGATAGGCTGTAAAAATAATGATAATAAAAAAGCATGCACATAACCTTCACCTACAAGCAAATACACCACATAGGTTGTATAGAATAGATAGGTACAGATGAGTCCCAGCAAAGAAAAAGATGGATGGTGGTAGGGTAACCTGGACTGCAACAGTGAATGCACTCGAACATCTACATTTATGGTAGGTACACAACTGTACTATGCTCATCGTGTTTCACTGTTGCAGTTATTACACTTGGGTTGAATCCCAAAGCTGAGGTAGGGCAGTTGGGCCTAAATAGAGTTTGAAGTGGCTATGAGGCCCTGCAGAACTGCAGTGGCAAAGCCTGCTCTGAATTTAGAGTAGAGAGGTAAATGGTAGTGCTTTATAAAAGTGTGCACTGAAGTCCATGTTGCAGCCTTCAAAATTTCTTTGGTTGGTACTCCTCTGAGGAAGGCTGCTGAAGTGGCTGCTGCTCTGGTAGAATGTGGCCTAATGCCTTTGGGCACTGATTTGCCATGTTGTGAATAGCAGAAATGAATGCAGTGGGCTACCCATTTTGAAATAGTCTGTTTTGAAATGGCTTTTCCTTGGGAACCTGCAGCATATGCCACTAAGAGTTGCTCAGTCTTTCTGAAGGCTTTAGTCTTGTCCAGGTAAAAGCATAGCTGTCTGTGTATGTCCAACGTATGCAGAAGTCTCTTTCCCTTATTCTGTGGGTGTGAATAAAAGGTAGGCAAATGTATGGTTTGGTTAAAAGCCACGCTGGACACTACCTTAGGCATAAATGTCGGGTTTGTCCTTAGAGAAACCCTGTCCTGATGGAAAATAATAAAAGGTTCCACAGTCATTAGTGCCTGTAACTCTGAGACTCTTCTTGCTGAAGTTATTGCTAGGAGAAGAGTGGCTTTCCATGACAAGTATTTTATCTCTGCTGTATTGGCAGACTCAAAAAGAGGCAGAGTGAGCTTTTCCAAGACAAAATTGAGGTCCCATGTAGGAACTGGAGCTCTCCTTGGAGGTCTTATGTTTTTAGCCCCTCTGAGAAACTGTCTTAGCAGTGGATGACAAAAAATAGGTGGTTCCATATTGTAATGAGCTGAAATGGCAGAGGCATGGATCTTAATTGATGAGAAGGATAGGCCTTTGTCCAGCATCTCAGTTAGGTATTGCAAAATCTGAGGAAAATTTGGTTCAAGCGAGTCAATTCCCTGTTCTTGGTTCCAAGCACAGAATCTCTTCCATTTTTCTGCATAAGATTTTCTGGTGCTGGGCCTCCTGGCCTCCAAAATAACATCCATAACTGCTTTAGAGAGAGGTGTGTTCTGAATGATTACATTATCTGCCATGCAGCCAGATTTAGGGTTTTGAGTTGGCTGTGCAGGATCTGATTGTTCTGTTGGGTCAGCAAATGAGGTATTAGAGGCAATGTCCCGGCTGGGCCTTGAGACAAACTCTTTAGGATTGGGTACCAGTGCTGGCATGGCCAGTCTGGGGCAATCAGTATCATTTTTGGCTTCTCTTGTCTGACCTTTAGGGGTACCTTGGAGAGGAGAGGCAAAGGAGGGAACCCAGAATTGTTGAATATGCTCCATCTTAGCAAAACGAAATCTACTCGAGCTACACGCTCTAGGGATATAAACCTCAATACAACAATGAATAGAACATCTTGGAGGGATAGATTCCCTTCGCAGAGACTTCCCTTACTATGGAACAGGGTCCCGATCTACATAAGACAGAGCCCCTCACTATCACTCTTCAAGAGGAACCTTGATGAGTGGATGGGTAACAAAAAGTTCACACCGGGGATCACACCAACAGCACTACTAGATAGGGGCCCAGGGTACTAGCTGCTAGTACAAGGGTCTAGGGAACTACTAAAGGAGCGGTGAATACCGCACAACGTGGCTGGGCTAATATATGCCTTCGGGCAGATAGCTCAGTACCAACCTATGAACCTATTGCGTGGCAGGTCTGGCATGCCTTTTGCCTTTGGAAGGGTGTGAAAGTGGAACCTGTAACCCTGAGAGACTATATTTAAGACCCATTTGTCCTGGGTGATCTTGTGCCAGTTTTGTGAAAAAAGTGCTAGCTTTCCTCCTAAGGGTGCTGCCAAAAAAGAAGTGCTTGGCAATGGCAGAGGGAAATCATTGGGACTGTTTTCTATAAGGCTGTGATTTGTCTTCTCCACTTTTGGAGGTAGAAGCACCCCATTGTTTGGGCCTGCATGAGCCCTGGGGCTTTGCCTCTAGGACATCTGAATCTGCTTCTTTGTGGTCTGTCTGACACTGGATAGGACCAATTCTTAGAGGGCCAGTTCCTGCTAAATCAGGGTGGCTGTAACTTTAAGAAATCCTTTACTGTCTGCATAGATTTTGCCTTATCCTCCATTTTCTTTAACATCTCCTCTGCCTTAACAGCAAACAAAGTATCATGCTGTAATGCAGCATCCAATAATTTTGCTTTAACATGATCAGGAAGATTCTGTTCCTTTAACCAAGCATGCCTTCTACCAACAGAACAAGTAGCAGTGGCCCTGCATGAGGCCTCCAGTGAATCATAGCCACATTGCAAAGTATATTTTCCTACTTGTTCAGCTGCATGCAATAAATCATGCAAATCTTTGTTCTCAGAACATTCAGAATTTGTCAACATCTTTTGTTTTAAGAAACAACAAAACTAGCCACTGAATAAGGTACTCACGTAGTCCAAACGTCAATATAAAGCAAAATAAACCCAGTGGTACGCCAGGCAGAAGAAACAGTCAAAACCACAGTATTCACTTCATGGTTTAATAAAATCCAAGGATAGAGTAAGCGCTTTCACGTTGATCAGCAACGCTTCATCAGACTTCAATAATTACAAGCAGTTCATAACATTTAAATAGCATTCTTAATTAATTCATTAGTCAAACTAATCAGTATTTAAAAACACAGTACATCGATGCTACTAAATACAACATGAGAAATAGGACACATTACAAATAAACGTGGTATAATGTGTTTGATAAAATATATCCTACATATAGCAAAACTAAAATTATAACATACTCAATTGTCTCAAATAAAATAAATGTGTTGTCAAATAACACTATTTTGAAACTATTCTGAAAGTAACTAATGACAGCTTCAATACAGGTTGTCCAAGAATCATAGCACAATGAACTATCTAATGACTATATGGGCGAGCCAGGAGGAATGGTTTGAGTGACACTTTGTCATTCAAGCCATAACCCTGGTGTGCCTGTAACCTAATAATCCACCTATTTTCCAATTCCTCTGTACGATTCTTAACATTGCCTAGCCTACATGTTTTATGAACTAATTGTAAAACCCTGAATCTAAACTTATGTTTAAGACCATTTTCTAATACATGTTTAGCAAGGGCATTATTGATGTTTTCAGAGGTGTTCCCTAATTCGTTCACGCAAAGTCCTGTTAGTCATTCCCACATAGAAACATTTACAAATCTGACATTCTGCTAAATATACGAGATCTGCAATCTGCATAAAACCTAAAATTAAACTCTCGTCCCGTAGTTGGATGTATAAATCTATTATCATTGGAAATATATGTGCATTGGTTACATGTTCTACATGCAAAAGTCCCTGTTCGCTGTGATGACAAAGTTGTTATACTATGTGCTGGCTCATAACAAAGAAGCCTTTTCAAAGACTTCATGTTTCTATAGGTCACACCTGGTCGTGTATCAACTAAATCCTTAATCCTCTCATCCATTAATAAAATTTTCCAATTACTATCAATAACTTGCCTTATTTGTGTATTCCTATTAGTGTAAGGAATAACTAATCTATTGTTTTTATTATTCCTATTATATTTCCTGCCATCCTTGGTATTGTTGGTTTCTACTAGATTCAAACCTTGTTGTCTTGAAAAAAATGGTATTGCTTTATCTGCCCTCTGTTTAGTGCAATCCTCAACAGCTTCATAAATTTCTTGCTTATTATAACCTCTGCTGAGAAAATTATCTTTTAACACATCTTGTTGATGTTCATAATCTTCATTTCTAGTAGTTAATCTAGAAACCCTATATGCTTGGCTCTTAATAATATTGGGAGATATATGCCTAGGGTGCATACTATCACGATGTAACAGATTATTTCTCCAACAGGATTTCCTATACAAAACTGTATCAATCCCTTCATGGCCATTACTAACAGTAACATCAAGAAACTTGATGCTATTTAATGAATAAGTGTGTTCAAAAAACAAAAAAGTTGTGGTGCCATTGATATAGGTTAAAAGATCCTTCAAACCATCCACTGTACCATTCCATACAAAAAACACATCATCTACAAATCTTCCATAATATTTGATATAATCAGCATAAATCCTGTTGTTTAACAAATATGCACTCTCCCAGTACGCCATAACAAGATTGGCGTACGAGTTGGCACAGGGTGTGCCCATAGCAACACCCTTGCCTTGTAAATAATATGTGCTGTCATGGCATAGTACATTATTCTCAAGAACCAGTTCTAGGATCAACATCAGTTTAATAACCTGATTATTAGGGACTCCTTGTTCTAATAGTAATAACCTCACATATTCAATCCCTATATTATTAGGAATGGACGTGAAGAGAGATCTCACATCTAGGGTAACTAAAAAATCTGTGATTGTAATAGGTTTTCTCATATTAGACTCAGCAAGGTCTATAAGAAATTGTTGTGTATCCCTTAATATATGTTTTATTTTACCTAGTATAGGCTTAAACTGCTTGTCCAAATAAATAGACATTGGCTCAGTAAACCAACCCCTGCTAGACACTATAGGTCACAAGGGGGGATCAAACATATCCTTATAAATTTTGGGAAGACCCCTGAAAGTGGGAATCAGAGGTTTCTCAACCAAAAAATAATTATATAACCCAATATCAATCATATCACTCAGCATAAAATCATATAGACTACCATGTACATTATTGATCAACTTATTTAAACTAGCACCATTAAGTGTGCTATATATCATATCATCTGCTAACAGCAAATTGATTTTGGTAATATATTCATCCTTGTTCATAACAATAACGGCACCGCCTTTATCAGCTTGTCTGATAATTATATCAGTATTATTTTGTAAGCTCGATAATGCTAAGCGTTCATCTTTATTCATATTATAAAAATCAGATTTAACATCATTTCTTGCATATAAATCAAACAGATCTTTCTCACATGCTCACTCAAATGCTTCCAAAACAGGATTGGAAGGTGGTATAAAAGTAGACGGTTTCTTAAATGAGTTGACTACAGGTGTGTTCCTGTTGTCGTCACCAAAAAACAATTTTAAAGATATATTTCTAGTAAAAAATTTTATATCTAGAATAACATCTGTAACATCGGTATAACCCGATGGTATAAAACTAAGTCCTTTACTCAGGACGCGTAACTCAGAGTCATTTAACGCATAAATGTTTACATGGACTTAGTTTTATACCAAGTTTTTTGTTTTATAAAGCTGCTGAGGATTGCACTAAACAGAGGGCAGATAAAGCAATACCATTTTTTTCAAGACAACAAGGTTTGAATCTAGTAGAAACCAATAATACCAAGGATGGCAGGAAATATAATAGGAATAATAAAAACAATAGATTAGTTATTCCTTACACTAATAGGAATACACAAATAAGGCAAGTTATTGATGGTAATTGAAAAATGTTATTAATGGATGAGAGGATTAAGGATTTAGTTGATACACGACCAGGTGTGACCTACAGAAACATGAAGTCTTTGAAAAGACTTCTTTGTTATGAGCCAGCACATAGTATAACTACTTTGTCATCACAGCAAACAGGGACTTTTGCATGTAGAACATGTAACCAATGCACATATATTTCCAATGATAATAGATTTATACATCCGACTACGGGACGAGAGTTTAATTTTAGGTTTTATGCAGATTGCAGATCTCGTGATCTCATATATTTAGCAGAATGTCAGATTTGTAAATGTTTCTATGTGGGAATGACTAACAGGACTTTGCGTGAATGAATTAGGGAACACCTCTACGCTATTAGTAAGGAAAACATCAATAATGCACTTGCTAAACATGTATTAGAAAATGGTCTTAAACATAAGTTTAGATTCAGGGTTTTACAATTAGTTCATAAAACATGTAGGCTAGGCAATGTTAAGAATCGTACAGAGGAATTGGAAAATAGGTGGATTAAGGGTTATGGCTTGAATGACAAAGTGTCACTCAAACCATTCCTCCTGATATAGTCATTAGATAGTTCATTGTGCTATGATTCTTGGACAACCTGTATTGAAGCTGTCATTAGTTACTTTCAGAATAGTTTCAAAATAGTGTTATTTGACAACACATTTATTTTATTTGAGACAATTGAGTATGTTATAATTTTGGTTTTGCTATATGTAGGATATATTTTATCAAACACATTATACCACGTTTATTTGTAATGTGTCCTATTTCTCATGTTGTATTTAGTAGCATCGATGTACTGTGTATTTAAATACTGATTAGTTTGACTAATGAATTAATTAAGAATGCTATTTAAATGTTATGAACTGCTTGTAATTATTGAAGTCTGATGAAGCGTTGCTGATCAACGTGAAAGCGCTTACTCTATCCTTGGATTTTATTAAACCGTGAAGTGAATATTGTGGTTTTGACTGTTTCTTCTGCCTGGCGTACCACTGGGTTTATTTTGCTTTAACATCTTTTGTTTTAACAAAGACATTAAGTATTGCTGATATTTGAGCATATGAAACAGACAATTTAAAGCCCTTACAGCCAAGGTAGCAGAAGTGTAAACTTTTTTCCCCCATCTGTCCAAAACCCTAGAATCACTGTCTGAGGGGATAGGGTTTTTGGCAGAAGCAGCCTTGACCCCTTTGGGACTCTGAGAGATAGTTTCTGGGTCAGCAGCAGGGTTTTTATAAAGAAATTTATGGGAGTCTGGGACCCTGTAGTATCTGTCTGGCTTAACAGGGCAGGAGGTAAAGAGTCTGGTGACAGACCGGACTCTGAAAAAACATCATCTACTATGTCTAGAACAGGGGGAATTGCAAGAGGTCTGTGCTGAGGAAGTAAAAGAAAGACTCTAAGTCTTTTCTTAGAATCTTAATAATCCTGGCTCTCCCAATGGAAATGCTCCCTCATGGTATGCAGGGTTTCCCCAAAAGAATAGTCATCAGGAGGAGAAGCTGAAGGAATAGAATCTTCAGCATCAGAATCCTCATAGGGAGGAACAGAATATCCCTGATCAGAAGAGGAGTCAGAGGAAATGGAAACCTGATAAGAGGAATCATATTCAGTGTCTTGCCTAGGCCTCTTATCAGGAGGGGGATGGGAACCCCTGATCAAAGTAATTAGGTCTTCGGCCATTTTGAGCATCTGTTTCTTAGGCATAGAAGCCTGTCCTGGAGAATGCTGTACTGGTTTCCTTGTCTTTAAAACTGCTTTAGACTTTGTCTTGGATGCTGAAGTAGGCATTATATAAAGTTGTGTAGGTCTGAAGACCCCCTCCGAAGCCGATGCCTGCTCAGCGGCTCCAGACCCATCTGAAGGGTTAATTTCCTAAGGGCCCATACCTTGAGCATCCAGAGGCCTAGCTGTCTCCATGTGGGAGTCAGAGGCGGCCTGTGGCTCTGAGGTAGGAGGAGTCAGGGTGAAAGTGCTTCACTGAGCACAGGCGAACGGGTGACTGGCCTAGAAGAGGCTTCGTCATCGGTTTTGACTTCGGATGCTTGTCCTTGTCTTTATCCCTGCATTTCTTATGAATCCCGTCATCGGTTGTTCCAACGGCATTATGTAGTTAAACCTTCTGCCAAAATAATGAAAAGCAAAATCGTACCGACGCTTAATAGTGCGTTGGTTAAATCTAGCACAAAACCGACAACTAGCAACGTCGTGGTCAGGGCCTAGGCAAGGAATACAGTAAGAGTGGAAATCCTTATGAGGTATTTGCTTCCCACATGAAATACAATTGTTAACTTTTTCTGACATCGGTCTGGAGCAAGAAGAAAGTTTCCCCAACAGGGTACTTAGCTTTATTGAAGACTTTGGATCTGAAATTCGATTTCGAAAATCTCAAGAGTCGGCCGACCGGCACTTGCGAACTGCTTTTGCTTTGGGCACCGTGTGGCAAGAAAGACTGAAGAAAGTGGCGTCAGCTGCATCTTTTATACCCCTGGTGCACTGACGTCAGGGAAGAGGCGACAGCAACCGACGCCAGACCAGGACTTTGAAATTCAGGCTGACTGCGGGTAGCCTGCCAGCAAGATAACCCAAGTGTAATGACTGCAACAGTGAAACACGATGAACATCACATTAAGGAACAGGTGGCTCCAAAGGAAGGCGAATGTATCTGTCCTTCAGTCTGTGGGTGGTTTGCTCCTGGAACAGAATCTTTTCAGTTGAGCACTTTTTTTGGTGGCAAAGAGGTCTGTCTGTAGGGAATCCACATTTCTGGACAATGCTGAGAAATGTTTCCCGATGCAGATGCCACTCATGAGGATCCATCAATTTCCTGCTGAGATAATCTGCTAGAGTGTTTTGAGTCTCTGGGACGTATTGTGCCATGAGGTGCAACCCCAGTGAGTGAGCTGTCTCCTATACCTCCATTGCTAGTTGACAAAGAGGGTAAGAGTGGATGCTCACTTGTTTGTTTATGTACCACATAACTGTGGTGTTCTCTGTTTTGACAAGCAGGACCCCTAGTTTCTACTGATTTCTGAAAGCTACTAGGCCCATTTGCACTGCCATCAGTTCTTTCCACTTTATCTGCTTGTGTCTGAACTGATCTTCCCATTTGCTCTGGGAGTGAAAGTGTTGGAAATGAGCCCCCCAGGCTGTCTCTGAAGCATCTGTGGTTAAAGTTTGGCCCTGATGATGGGATGAACCTGAAATATAGACCCTGGTTCTGGGCACATGACAGTGTCCACCATACAAATTCATCCCTGAGGCAAGGGATTAGTAGAATTTCTGTTGCCAGGAAGTGCTGGCACCACAGATTCTTGAGGTATCACTGGAGCTTCCTCATGTGCAGCCTGGCCAGAGGGATCATGAGGATACAAGATGCCATGTAGCCTAATGCTCTGAGGAATAATGAGAGGTATTATCTTTGCATAATATTTTGGAAGTATTGAGTCAAGAAGGAGACGTTTTCTGGAGGGAAGAAGACCTTTTGAAGAGCAGAATGCAGAAGAACCCCCAGGAAACCTATCTTGCTGGACAGGTCTGTGTTGGATTTGCAAAGATTTATGATGAACCCCAAAGAGGTGGAGATGGTCTGAGTGAAGGCCAGATCCTTGAGAAGCTTTGACAGACTCATGGTGTGAATGAGGCAGTTGTCAAGGTAGGGGTAAATTTGTATCTCTCTTGTTCTGCTAAAGTGACTGGTACCTGCCCTGAAGTGAAGAAAACTTCTGCAAGATACTTCTATGGGAATGTACATGTAAGCATCTTTTATGTCCAAGGTGACCATTAAGCCCAGAGGGGCTATCATGGGGAGAAGTTTTTGAAGAGTCAACATTTTGAATTTTGGTACCATCAGGGACTAATTGAGGGTGGACAATCCTAGGAGAGGGCACCAACAGCCTTCCTTTTCAGGTAACTAGGAATAGCCTGAAGTAGAACCCTTTACCTATTTGATGATCTGGTAATGGTTCCACAGAGCCCTGTGAGCATAGGCTGTGAGTCTGAGAAAGAGCCTCTGCACTTTGATTTTGTGGAACATCTGGGTAACCTGAGTATCTTAATGCCTCTTTGAAAGTGAACTTATAACCATCTGAAATAACCTTCAGAACCCACTTGTCTGAAGTATTGAGGGATCAGTTTTCTTTGGATAGGGATAGCCTTCCTCCTAGTTTTCCTCCTATCTTTACTAGAGGAGGAGATGGAGTAGGTGAAAGAAAGACTCATTGCTGCTCTCTGCCAAGGCCCTGTGGCCAACAATTCCCCTGCCTGGGGTTCCTGAGGACCACTGCCTAGGCCGTTGTGCTGCTGCTACCTTTGAGGCCTTTCCCTCTAAGTCTTCCTCTGGCTGCCTTTTGATTGTGAGTGAAAGGAGCAGTGTTTAGTGGGAACATTCCAACTAAACCTAGGAGACTGAACTTGGTAGACGTCCTTGACAGTTTGCACAGATTTCACTTTATCTTCTATCTTTTTTAGCACAGCATCAGCCTTTGGCCCAAAGAGGAAGTCCTTATCCAGGGGTGCACCTAGAAGTTTAGATTTGACATGGTCTGTCAGGGTTTGTTCCCTAAGCATGCTTTCTAATGACAGAGCCAGATACAGCAGCTCAGGTAGAGGCCTTCATAGCATCATAGCCATAGTGTAAAGAGTGTCTAGCCACCTGGGAGCTGGAATGGCAAAGGTCCAACAATTCTTTAGAAATGTTCTTGATCTTCATGAAGGAAAGCTTGTGTTTTATTTTATATAAGATACTTTGTTGGCATTTTATCATATGAAACTGACCATTAAGGGTTCTCATGGCTAGGGTAATGAAGGTGTAGACTTTAAACCTATCAAGGGCCCTGCTTTCTTTGTCAGTAGGTAAGGGATTCTTAGAAGAACTGACTTTTGCTCCCTTTGGCCTGGAGTGACAACCTGTGAGTTGGCAGAGGGGTTTTTGAAGAGGTATTTATGTGAGTCCAGCACCTGTAAAACCTGTCTGGTTTTTGAGGGGCTGGAAGTGGAGAGCCTGGATTCAGGGAAGAGTCCATAAAAACATCCTGTACCACCTTCAATACAGTAGGAATAGCCAAAGATGTGTGTTCTGGGAGGTCAAGGAACTCCCAAACCCTGTTTTTAGATTGTGGGTATTCCTATGCCTCCCATTGGAAATGTTCCCTCACAGCATGGAGTGTTTCCCCAAAAGTGATGTCTTCGGGAGGTGAAGCTGATGGTAGATTCTCCACAGAATCTGAATCCTCAAAGGAAGTAAGGTAGAGTCCCTTCTCAAAGACAGAATCCTCCTGATCAGAATCCTCATCTGAATGAGGAGGCTCAGAGAAAACTTCAGGGACAGGATATCACTTTGTTTTCCTTGGGGAAAACTTCAAAGAGGGTTGCCTCGCTCTGACTAAGGAGATGAGGACCTCAACTATCTTGACCAGGTCTTGCTGATAACCTGCTGAGTTTGACCCAGTAGATCTAGACATAGGGCCAGAGGTAGAACCCTTAATAAAAATAGTTTTATCCTTGAGCCTAAGTACATCCACCATCCTGATGCCAATCTCTTTGTAAGGCAGAACAGATGCAGGCTGACACCTCAAAGGAACACTGATGGTGCAAGATCCCTTGTAGGAAGCCAAGGCCTGCTGAGCGATTCTGGACCCAACCCAGCAAACTGAAAGCCAATGCCTGTGTAGACGTTGAAGGGCTCAAACCACCTTGGTCACAGAAGGGGGCTGCAAATGCACCTCACCTTCCTCAGCGATAATGAGCCTCAAGGGTCTGGCAGATGATGAATGGTTGTTATCCAAGACCCTAAGCCTAGGTCTTTTTTTCTTTGTCTTTCTTACTCTTAGGCAGCTCAACCCCGGGACAACTGGCAGGCACCATTGAAGATTGCAAACTAAGATGCCAAGCTAAGATTTTGGCCCTACATCTGATAGTCCTAGAACTGAAATGGGAGGCAAAAAATGACAACTAGAGACTTAAGTCTCGGTGTGGGATTTGCTTACCACAGCAGAGACAATTGTTAACCTTATCTCCTCCTACCACCCCCCAACACAACCCAAATGACACATAGCCCACAAACTCAGTGTGCCAGTCAACTACAGCTCATAAACCATAACAACATACCCAACACTCTAGTCATAGGTGACTCTATAGTCAGGCACGCTGATGTTCCACTCACCAGGCTAAACAAGGAGAAAGTTACTGTAAGCTGCCTGTTGGGTACCAGAATCCGCCACATAATGCACACACTCAGGTCACTCCACAACAAGTACAAATATGACTCTGTCATTGCCCATGTTGATATAAATGACCTGAGACATACCTTCCTGGACAACATGAAAAGAGACATGAAGGTGCTGTCTGATCTTGTAGCTCAGGCAGGTATGACCCTATCCCTGAGTAGCATCCTGCCATCACCCAGAGTGATATCACAGTGCAAGCACAAAATGACTGGCTTCAACAATTGGCTAAGCTTCTGGTGTCATTCTAAGGGGATCCAGTATCTGTCTGCCTGGGATGACATGATCGACAAACCACAATGCTTTGCTAGAGATGGCCTGCACCTGTCCCCCTTGGGATTCCAGATAATGGCTAAGGCTCTTGCCACCCCTATAGTGCCTTTTTTAGGCAAGGTTCAAATAACAAATTCACCACCATAAAGGTACAAGCAAGCAAAATCTGAGGGTAATGCTACTCAATGCTAGAAGTCTAAACCTCAAAATATACTAACTTGAGGCACCCCTTAAAATGGAGAACACTGACATCTGTGCAGTGACAGAGACCTGGTTCAAGACTCCAGAGAGCACCCCTGCATTACCAGGCTATAATTCATACTACACCTTTCGGCCACCTAACCTGGACTGAAACACTAAAGGCAGAGGTGTGTCCATATTCATTAAGGATATCCACACATCCAGGCTAGTTGCTCAGCATAATGCATCTGAGATTATCCTAGTGCCACTAACTCTGGGCAAGACCGCAATCCAAATTGTAGCTTGCTACAGATCCCCCACCATGCCCCAGGATTCCCACTCCTCATTTCTTGATACACTGGAAAATATTAGAGTACAACCTAACACCCTAATAATGGGTGATTTCAGCTACCTCACCATTAACTGGGAAAACTACTCATGTACCAACTCTTGTGCTCAATGTTTTCTGGAATTCATAAATTCCAACATCTTGGATCAACTTATCCACACCCCCACCAGGGGCAGCAGTATCCTAGACCTGGTCATTACCAACATGGGCAACCGGTGTTCCACACCAGAGGTCAATTCCTCATTGGTCAGATCCGACCACAAGCTAATTACCTTAGACATCCACATCCCACCCCCACCCCCCCATTAGGGAAACCACCATAAAAAAATACTCCAAAGCCAACTTCACGCTTCTTAAGACAGAAGTGGCAAACTTCAAACACCCATGCTGACGGACAATAGAGGTACGACTGCTAAATCCTATACAAAAGCACTTTATAAGCACTTACACGAGTGCATGGATTGTGCAATCTCTAACAGAACCAAGATGCTATCCTCCAAAAAAAAGGAAGCCAATCTGGTGGTCCCCTGCCATAAACAAACTCTACAACAGAAGAAAGAAACTGTTGCAAAAAAGAGTAAAATCCCATGGCTGGAGGAACTCCCTGGTCAGCCTCAGTAAGAAGCTGAGATCCCTCATTAAATTCTCCAAAGCTAGTTACGAAAGCAAAATCTCCACTTATTCTAAAGACAACCACAAAGCATTCTATAGCTATTCAAAAATCTAAATGCAACACTCAGATCTGCTCTGAGTTACAGCACAATGGCACTAAGTATACAGAACCAACTGATATTGCCAACATCCTGGCAGATGGGTTCAGTGCTAACTTTACCCCTCTCTCACCCCCTAAAGGGCCCATCTCTATACCAGAAGAATGCAAAGTTCCTGTAATCACGGCTGCACAGGTAAAAACCACACTCTTCCAAAGCCAAGAACACAGCATCCATGGGACCTGACAACATCCCAGGCTGTGTTCTACATGCACTACAGAATGAACTGGCACCCCACCTAAGTACCATGTTCAATCATAGCCTCACCTCAGGCTTTGTGCTAACTGAATGGCGCACAGCAACGGTTATCCCACTCCACAAAGGGGGAGCCACCACAGACCCTGGGAACTACCGCCCATTTGCCTGATGAGCCTGGTCTACAAGACTATGAAATGTATCATCATGGAACTTATAAACAATGACAGTGGTAATCTCCAAACTCTGGACCCCATCCAGTTTGGGTTTGTAAAAGGCAGATCATGTCTCCTAAGCCTGAAAGACTTTGAAGAGGTCACCAAAGCCGCAGATGACGGTAAGGTGATTCACACAGCCTATCTAAATCTCTCCAAGGCTTTCAACACCATCCCCCACTCTGGAATTATAGATAAACTCATTAAACTAGATATAAATCCCTATGTCACAAGATGGGTTGCCAAATGGCTCACTGACAGAACCCACACTGTGAAAGTAGCAGACTCTAAATCCAACTTCAGACCAGTGACAAGTGGAGTACCACAGGGTTCCATCCTGTGTCCTCTCCTGTTTGCTATCTACTTCTCTGAAGTACAGACTAACACAGAAGGTCTTTGGCTAACAAAGTTTGCAGATGACTGCAAACTAGGAGCCATAATCAAAACTCCTAATGATGTGGACATCCTACAAAAGGGCCTCACTGAGACAGATGCCTCGTGTCAAAGCCATGGCCTCAAGCTCAATGCCAAAAAGTGCATTGTCATCCCTTTTGGTAAAAACTCTGTACCCATGAACTACCACATAGGTGGTAGTCTACTTAACACCAAAAGTGTGATAAGAGACCTTGGGACACATGTGGACAGTTGTCTCTCCTTTGATAATCATATCGCCACAATAGTCAGGAAATCCTTCTACGTGGCATACCTCATCATAAAAGGTTTCTCATCCAGGAAAAAAAGAGGTAATTGTTCCCCTCTAATCATCACTCATTAGACCCATTATAGAGTACAACGCCCCTTTTGGAATGTACCTCACAAGACACCTACAACAACTGGAATGGCCACAGAAATACCTCACAAACAGGATTACCAGCCTCAAACAGATGCCCTACGCAGACCATCTTAAAAAACTCCAGCTTTACTCCGTCGCATATCGCTTATTCAGAGGTGATCTCTGCCTAACCTACAAGCTATATCAAACCCAGAGCTGTTGGACATACTCCACCTAAAGAAATCCCAATCCCTCTGAGCTACACGCTCTAGGGACCTAAACCTTGGCACCAAAATAAACAGAACATGCTGGAGGGACAGATTCCTGTCCTAGAGACTTCCCATACTCTGGAACAAACTACCTGCCTATCTATATCAAACAAAGCTCCTCATTAGCACTCTTCAAGAAAAATCTTGATGACTGGATGGGAGATAGGAAATTCATCCTGGGGATCACTTCTGTGGCTCTGCTCCACATGGACAGAGGAAAATAATTTTCGTGGGTGGCGAAAGCCAGGGTACCATTTGGCTAGGCTTATATAAGCCTTTGGGCCAATAGCCTAGTACCTACATATGAACCTATGAATTAAAGCAAGAAAAAGAGTTCTCCAATGGAGTGCTTACCTTTAGAAAACTTCTCTCTGACTGAAGCACTGAAACATTGCTTCAGGCTCTGATGGCTTGAAAAGACAGATGTAAACATCAGCTGGCTCCATTTATAACCAAGTGTACTGACTTCAGGTAAGGGCAATCACCAGCCTTAGGAGGAGGGGCATTTTTACTCTGGTAGATGGGCTGGCCAGGGGCTTCCACAGCACAAAATCCCACAAGTCAGGACTGCAAAAGTGAAACATGAAGAACGTTGCCTGGGAATTTTTCTTCCACATTACTCTCGTTTTTGCTTGCAAAATGTAATATTTTATGACTTTGTGTCTCTCTGTATATAACACAATGTAACCATTAGGTGTAGCAATTTCAATGATAAATGCTACATTTATCTTTTTTTTCATGGATTACTATATCTGGTTTCCCCACCAGTTCTTTCAGCAGTCTGTCCAAGTATGCACAAACACCAAAATGAAACACTTCTCGCTCTTCCCTTCTGCAGTATGTTCAACTATGTACAAGCATCAAAATGAAACATTTCCCTATGTGATCTATTCAGTACTATGCTCAAGTATGCAAAAAACAATTCCCCACTGATCCCTTCAACAATTTGTTAAAGCACCAAAATGAAACATTCCCCCCATCGATCCTTTCAGTAGTATGTGCACATATGGACAAGCACTTCACAGACTCTAAATGAAAAATTTTCCAACAATCCTTTCAGTAGTCTGCCCATGTATGAACAAGCATGTCTTTGACTCCAAATGAAACATTTCCCCAATGACCCATTCGGTAGTATGCCCACGTATGCACAAGCACATCCCTGACACCAAAATGAAACATTTTCCCAAGCAATCCCTTTAGCAGTATGTCCAAGTATGCACAAGCACTAAAAAAGAAACATTTCCTAACCAATCCCTTCTGCAGTATATCCAAGCATCAAAATGAAATGTTTCGCCAATGAGAGCTATAGTAAGCTGCCCATGTATGCAGAAGCATTTCACTGACACCATATGTAACATTTCCCCCAATGATCCCTTCAGTGGTCTACCCATGTATCCACAAGCAGCTCACTGACACCAAATGAAACATTTCCCCCAATGTCCCTTTCAGTAGTCTGCACATGTATGAACAAGTATGCCCATGACACCAAATGAAATGTTTTCCCTTCCGCTTGCAACTCTGCAGTCTTTGGCTAAATTGCTGCTTACTGGCAGAAGTTCAAGGCCATTTACTTGTTTGTTATGAAAATGAGCTCATTATGGATTCATCTCTATGAATTCGCCCTTATCTACATATCAGCTACCCCTATCACTTATGCGTTAAGCATATTACACATTTGCACTTATAAAAAAGCCTCAGCATTTTGCATTCATTCTGAAAGTCCATAATTTGCATAAACACATAGCACTGCTCTTTGTGGATTACCACTATGAAAATGTGAAGGCCTGGAGTATGAATACCATCCTAAGTTTTTCTGCCTGTGCTGACATCTTTAGTTTATAATTTGCAATAATATATGACAGATATTGGCCTGATCTGATACTGTGCATTGTTTTTATCATGTCTAGCTTTCTAAGTATTTTTGTCACTCTGTTCCCTCTTCTATATTCTTCTAATAGTGACACTTCTTGTCTTAACTGCTTGATAGTTTTCTG
Source organism: Protopterus annectens (assembly GCF_019279795.1). Classification (NCBI taxonomy): domain Eukaryota; kingdom Metazoa; phylum Chordata; order Ceratodontiformes; family Protopteridae; genus Protopterus; species Protopterus annectens. Next base: position 1,398,294,900 of record NC_056745.1, read on the forward strand.
TGTTCAGTGCTTCCATTATGGTATTTTTATTTCTTCCTTTTCTTTCACTTACTGCTCTTTATTTTTGTGGTAAGACAGTACCTGTTATTAGATGAACTGAACAGTAATATATCTTTCTTACTTCTGTTATATCACACGAATATCTGTTAATAGTTTGTTTTATCAGACTTCTAGTATTTTGGGTCTTATTTACTTTCTGTCATCGATTTCTTTCATCGATCTTGATATGTCTATCTATCTCTATTAAATCAAGCCACTCTTCCCTAAGATTATTTTCTTCTTTGCACTGTTTCCTCCAGTCATTCTACAGAAAGTTCCAGAATATCTTTCTGTAACATATCCTCTTCAGCTGCATTGTGCATCATCCACTTCTCCTCCAACTCATTGGCCCATCACTCCACAACACTGCCTTTGTCAGCGCTGCACTGTTTCCTGCTCTTTTCTTTGCTGTGCAACTACAAATGAACGTTTGTACTGGTTTCCTACTGAAGGCTCCAGGGCATCATCATTATGTAGCAAGAGATCACAGGTTCCCATTCAGCGTGTTTCTCTGTAATTTGGGGGCTCATTGTTTCATCATGTTTTGATGTTGCCTGGGTTGTTTTTTCTACACTAAATCCTTCATTTTGCAGGTAATTAATTTCAGTTTCTATTTCTTTGATTTCTTCATTATTAATCTTCCTTTCTTCTTTCCCCTTTCTTTTCTTATTTCTTATTTTCTGTACTGTGAAATTTTCCGTATCTAAGTGTTTTTGCCTGTAATTCTCTTCAAATATCTTTGGTGGTCCTTTTTTGTATTGATTAGTTTTGCTTTCTCCTCTGCATAAATATTGTACCATATCAAATCTCTTTCTCCCCCAAGTCCATACTTCTCTTCAGATGTTTCCTGCTCCTCCCATTTCTCCTTAACTTGGGGACTCATTGTTCCATCATGGTATGACATACCCTGTGTTAAACTTTTTACACTAAATCCTTCACTCCACAGGTATTCCATAACTTCAATTTCTTTTTAACTTTTACCTTACTAATCTTCTGTTCTACACTCTTGTTTGTGTTACTTCTTTTTTCATAACCTCTCAAAAATTTTTCAGTTTTGTTTCTTTATATTTTCACACTTCCTTTGTCAATTCTTTTTCCAGGAAGCATAATGTTTCTCGTCTATATAAAGTTTTTCCTGGATCTGTTGTATTAATGAACATTTATTTGCATTTGAAGCTTTTGACAGTTTTTCTTCTGCAAGTATGTTTCTTTCCTCTAATTTCTCTCTCAATCTTTTTGAATATCTTCTGTCTGGAAATTCTAGGCTTCTTATATAATAGCAGCAATACATAATTTCTTCCTCAGTAATCCTGCTCTATCATCTTTATGACTCTTTTTTAATCTATCAGTTTTTGTGATTTCTGTGGACTTCTACTTCTATAACAGGGTGGCCATCCCTTTTAATTTCTCTTTGGGATTTAATACCACAAAGGGAATGAAGCCCATTCCTAGGTCAAAGTATGATTAAAGTTTGTGAAGTTAGTATTTTTTCAATCTTTGATGTTAGCCAAAAGTACTCTTCTCAGCACCTGCAACGTACCCAGAACTGACTCCCTCTGCAATTCATACGGAGTTACATGTATCATCAGCATATCTCAACAGGACTGTAAATTCTTTTTGAGACTCATTGCTCCTACTACTTTTGGAACTGTCTGGGTATCCTTCTTCCACATTGCCTGCAAATCCTGGTATTTTATGACTTTCTGTTTCTCTGGACGTAATGCACTGTAATCACTGGGTGTAGCAATTTCAATTTCAACTTTTGTCTTCTTTTCACGGACTACTATGTCTTGTTTTCTCGCATCTATTTTTGAACTGTTGTAATGGGTGATCACATATGATGTAAACTTTATCATTCTTTATAATACTTTCTGACTCATGTTGCCACTGCTTCTCAGCTACTTCAATATTATAATCTTTGCACAATCCCAAATGCAACATTGTTGCCACATTATTATGCCTTCCAATATACAGGCCCTATGCCATTAGTGTATCACACCAGCATGAAGAGGTTCAACTGTTTCCAGTTATGTTTTACAGAACCTGCATTTGTCTGTTTCTCCCACATGCTCAAGGGAATTTGTAAACCAATGTGTACAAAGTCCACTAGTCTGGGCCACCAATATTAACTTTTCATCTTTTGGTTTACATTCACCACTCCTTAACCATTCCTACATAAGAGCCTGATCAACTTGAGATTTTTCCAGGACTTTTCTGTACTTGCAACTATACTTATGCCTTTTCCACATTTCTTGCTTTCTCAATTGATCTTTCTCCTTATATTTCTTATTTTGTTTTTCAGCACATTAAGCTGCTGCCTGATTTTTATCTACTTCTGGTTCGGTTTCCATTCCCACTTGACACCAATATGCTTCTGTTAAACTAAGCATGGAGGTCATTTTAGACGTGTTGCTTCCACTAAGTTTGGGTCTGATGAGGTCAGCAGATATGTATGCAGTCCTATGACTGCAGATCTGTAAATGTAATCAATTTTCAGGAGGTTTGTATCTGATAAGCATGAAGCATTTTCTTATTTTGCTGTCCAGGTGATCCAATACCTTTTGGAGCCAGTCATTCACCTCAATAGTGTAAGTTAGAACAGGAAGAGAAAATTGAAATTATAACTTGGAGTTTCCTACTAGATACCAGGGCTATTTTCAGTAATAATTTTAGTCTCCTAAAATACTCCTTACTGAGTTTTGTTTGCATTTGTTCATTGTTGATCCTTCATCAATTCCTAAATAGTTATCCACGCCCTCCTGCTCAGGTTCCTTTATATCACATTCCTGTCTCAGATTGATGTTTACTTTGTATGTTACTTTTGCACATTAATCCAGACCAAATTATATCCTTATATCATCTGAGAAAGTTTTGATCACTTCCAGTTGTGCTTTCAGCTCCTCATCTGATGGAACTATACAGTTTTAAATCATTCACAAAAAATGAGAAGTCTTTACATTTTATTGTTTTCTGGGAGCAAAACTGTAACCATGACCTAATATGTTACATAGAAAACTTACTGGGTTAAGGGCATGACAAAAGAGCAACAGTGACAAACATTCACCCTGGAATACTCTCCTGTGAATTTTTATACCTGGGATAATAATTTGTCCTTTATCATGTCTTAGTTGCAAAGTGGTTTGCCATTGTTTCATGGTCATTTTCTGCAGTGTAGCCGTGTAGCCATTTTGTTCAAGGAAGTGTTGTGTTAATGGTTAATTTGTTGCCCTTTCTGTAGTTTCTGCACTTCGGGCTCATTCTGGCTCATTCTTGTGCGATTTTCCATTAAGAACGGATAGTTTTACACTCTAGTGGCAGTACAAAGCATCCTGGTCTGCTCTGAAATTGGGAATGACTGAGGAAGGCTTGGTGTGATATTTGTTATTGGCCAGTAAGCGATTTTGTTTACTTAGTCAGTTTCTCTGCCTGTGTAATGTTATTGTGTTTGTGTGATGTTGCATAATGCACTTGTAATTAACAGTGCTTTGCACAGATGCAATGCTTAGAATCTCAATTTCCCCATTAAAAAAAAAAAAAACATCCATAAGGGACCCAGGGTACACAGCTGCCCAACAAGCACCAGGTGTGCATGAAAAAGAGCACTGATCTACAAGATTAGACTAAGACAGGAAATCTTACCCAACTAGCACCCAAGCAAATGTATTATATACACACTTATCTTTCCTGTGCAGTGGTACCTGTCAAACTCATGTCTCTGCTCATGTTATACCCCAGCTGAACATAAATCTCATCTACTTTTCTCCATCACTGTCTGTACTGATTCTGTACCCATCACCACTTCCTCATCTTCATCTGACTATTCTACCGTCTCTTCCACTTTACATAATCTTTTCCTATCACCAGGTCCCCATTTATACTAATCTATCCTAATTGCTTTCCCTGCTATAGTTACAATTAAACTAAATACATAATCCAAACAATGATTAGTACCACAGGAAAATATACACTCTTGAACAGAAAGCACAGAAGTAAAATCATAAAAATAAAAAAACTGTTCAGGAGCAAAACCATGCAGAAAATAAAAAGCAGCATACAATAAGTCTCTTCAGACCAAAGTCATATAAATCATATCAAACAGCATACAATAAGTCTCTTCAGACCAAGAATATATGAATAATCCAATCCAATGAAGTAAAATGTTAACTTCTTTAAAAAACAAATCTTTTATTAGCAGATATCTGGTAAGCGCTTTCGACAAAGTGGCTTCTTCAAACCATAAAAGTACAAAACAATTCAGGACACACCTTATATATATTCAAAGGCACCTTCAATTACTAATTAAGCCAAATGATGACATCATAATTAATCCATATACATTTGAAGTAAACAATAATTTGGTATTACAATGTACATATGCAAACAGTAAAAACAAAATCTTTAAAGCATCATTAGTACAAATAAGAATCTAGAATATATTTATATGAATAAAATTTTGATTAAGCCATGAATTAAACAATTTCTTGTGTAAAAATGTTTTAAAAAATTATTTAATATGAAACCTTCTATTTTTGAGGGCTGATCTTAAAGGGACCTTGCCATTAAGACCAGGATGAATATGAGCTTGCAGTCTGATAATCCAGTTAGTTTCATTTCTTTCGGTATAATTCCTTAGGTCCCCTCCCCTCAAACTAGGTGTATTAATGTGAAGAACTAAAAACTTAAAAGTATGTGAGTTATTAGTTTCTAAAACATGCTTAGACAAGGCATTGGTGTTTGACAGAATACGGATCTGATATAGGTGCTCCCTCACTCTGTCCTTAAGCCTTCTATCGGTTTTACTGACATAGAAGGCAGGACAAGAAGAGCATAAAGCAAGGTAAACTACATGTTCCATGTCACAACTAGCACTAACATCAAAGCTAAAAAATTGAGATGTATTCGGATGGATAATCGTGTTCGATTCACATATAAGCCGATTTTTGGACTAGGTCATTGGTGACATCAATCCGTTACTCTACTTTGAAGCCATGGCCATCAGTAATGAGGAGTCTTCTAGCAATGTTGATTTTGAAGCCCTTAATGCTCTGTTTTCAACATTGGAGACTAATTTACTAAAACTGAAAAGACTCCAGATGCAACGCTTCCATTTTGAAGCATGCATCAAGAAAAGTATAATTCCCAGAGGGCTCAGAATCTTAAAAATGCTGACAACAGGAAACCCTTACCCTGAGTTGTTGTATTGCTGGCAACAGCTTAACATTGAGGTGAGCATTAGTTACATGACTCTTCTAAGTTTTCTGCACCAGAAGAAAGAAGACTACAAGAACTTATCCAAAAGCAACAAATTGATTTATATCAAAGTTTTAATGAAACTATTGTTGAGCCGTTAATTGATCACTTGGTAGATAGTGTTTCTCTGTTCAAAAAACGATTGTTAGAACAGAAGAAACACAAGCTCCAAAGAGATGTATACGATTTTTCACACAGCCAAGTTTTTACTTGGCCTAGGCATGGTACTATTAGTAGACAGAATAATAATATTAACAATAACAGTTTGTCATACTCAATTGGCTCAAATGTTACAAGTGCTACTTCTACCAATAGTAGTAAAAATTCTTTAGATAGTATAACTGCTTCAAAAGTTCATGATGTTGTTAATAATAGGAATGTGGAATTAAATGTTGATACCAACAGTATTGTGAATTCTGTAGCAGAAGAAAATTTGAACTTAGAGTCTAATACAGCTGCTAAAGTTAACAACAGTATTAATTTAGAGAATTGTGATGGTGGAGTTAATAATGTTGAATCTGCTCAACAAAGCAGGCCTAATTCTGAACTACCTGCTGTCTACACATTATCAGATAGTGAACCAGTAGTCCACAGAAAAAATTTTTTACACTCCAACGCTTCCAGTATTGTACAACACCCTACCCCTTTCCCAATTTCCAATATACACAACAGAGGAAGAAGTCGCTCTATGAGCAGGGGAAGGCAAAAAAGGAAAGCTCTGGGAGGAGATTTGAAAGAACCCACTTTGAAGAAAATGTGGGAGAAAATGACAATAACTTAGTATGGAACCTTTCACATAGACCTTTAGATAGGTATGAGTTAGAAGTCCTAAATAAAGGACTTTCATTCATACCTACTATTAATAGTAATATGACAGACACCATTTTAGATAATAAATTGTTTGCTCGTAATTTGCAACTAAAATTGTTGTTTAATAACGGTGTTAGCAATACACGCCCTGTACAATTTCATAAACCTAGTGTATTTAGGTTCATAGGTTCATAGGTTCATACTAGGCTATCTGCCCTAGGGCATTTATAAGCCTAGCAGAGTATGTTTGGCTTTCGCCACCCATTTTAAATTAATTTTGCTATGCCCTTTTTCGAGGTTAGTATACTGTGCCTCTGTCTAACAGTGACACAGAAGTGATACCTGGGGTAAACCTATGATCTCCCATCCACTCATCAAGACTCCTCTTGAAGAGAATCAATGAGGGACTCTGCCTAACCTGGACTGGGATTTTATTCCAGAGTGAAGGGAGCCTCTGGGTTATGAATCTGTCCCTCCAGCATGTCCTATTTATTTCAGTGCTGAGGTTCAAGTCCTAGCATGATGGGATTTGGATTTTTTGAGGTGCAGCATGTCCCTTAATTCCGGGTTGGACATGGCCTTATATGTCAGGCACAGGTCACCTCTGAGCAGGCGGTATGCCACTGAGTAGAGCTGGAGTTTCTTTAACCGGGCAGCATATGGCATCTGTTTGAGCCCTTTGATCCTCTTGGTGAGGTACTTTTGGGGTCTTTCCAGTTGCTGCAGGTGTTTGGTAAGGTACATCCCAAAAGGGGCATTGTACTCGATTATGGGCCTGATGAGGGATGAGTAAAGAGGCACAATGACCTCCCTTAATCTAGATGTGAATCCCTTCATGATTAGGTGGGCTATATAAAATGTTTTTCTAACCACTTTGGCCACGTGGTTGTCAAATGAGAGATTGCTATCAACTTGGGTCCCCAGGTCCCTAATTACTTCTTCTGTACTTAATGGATTACCACCTATGTGGTAATTTGTGGGCACTTTGTTTTTGCCAAAGGGATGACTATACACTTTTTAGCGTTTAGCTTGAGGCCATGGCTCTGGCACCAGTTGTCTGTTTCTATGAGGCCCTTTTGGAGGATGCTTGTGTCATCTGGAGAGTCGATTATGGCGCCCAGTTTGCAGTCATCTGCGAACTTGGTCAGCCACAGTCCTTCCATGTTGGCCTGTACCTCCGAGAAATATATACCAAACAAGAGAGGTCCCAGGACTGAGCCTTGTGGGACGCCACTTGTAACTGGTTTGGAGTCTGACATGGCTCCAGCAATTCTAACCATGTGGGTTTTGTCCTTGAGCCAGTTTGCAACCCATCTAGTGACATAGGGGTTTATATTTAAGCTGGTGAGCTTATCTATAATGCCAGAGTGGGTATTGTATCAAAGGCTTTTGCGAGGTCCAGATAGGCTGTGTGGACCACCTTCCCTTCGTCAATGGCCTTGGTGACTGTTTCAAAGAAGTCAACCAAGTTTAAGAGGCAGGATCTGCCCTTAACAAAGCCGAACTGGGTAGAATCCAGTGTCTGTAGGTCCCCAATATCTTTATTTATGAGGTCCATGATGATCCTTTCCATAGCTTTGCAGACCAAGCTAGTCAGGCTTATGGGGCGATAGTTTCCAGGGTCCGTTGAGGCACCACCTTTGTGGAGAGGGACCACTGTTGCTGTACGCCACTCTTTGGGTACATATCCTGGAGTAAGGCTGAGATTGAACAGTAGTTTTATGTTTGGGTTTAGCTCTTCTTGGAGTTCATGTAGGACGCAGCCTGGGACACCGTCTGGTCCCATTGATGCTGTGTTTTTTGATTTGGAGAGGGCGGCTCCCACCTGAGCATCGGAGATGTCAGGGGGGCAGCACTCTGCTGGGATAGATATTTGCCCTTTTGGTGGGGAGGGGGGGGTTTGTGCTGAACCTGTCAGCTAGGATGTTGGCAATGTCTGTGGGATCGGTGTATTTTTTGTCATTTTGGACTAATTCTGAGCATATCTGGGAATTCCCACCCAGGTTCCTAACATAACTAAAGAAAGCCTTGTGATTATCTTTAGTGTCCTGTGCAATTTTTCTCTCGAAGCTGGCCTTTGACGATTTTATGAGTGCCCTTAGTTTTTTTGCTAATACTGATCAGAGATGCCTTCCCTTTTTGGGATTTTGCTCTATCATGTAGTAGCTTCCTCCTTCTATTGTATAGTTTGTTTATGGCTGGGGTCCACCAGACAGGTCGTCTGCCTTTGGAGGATTGGGTCTTGGTTTTATTTGGGATTGCATGATTCATGCATTCCTGAAGGTGTTCATAGAATGCATTTATAAAGGATTCTGCAGTCTGGGCCGTATTTTTCACAGGTCCGGGGGCTTTGAAGGATTCCACCTCGGTTTTGAGGAGTGTGAAATTTGCTTTAGAGATGTTTTTCACTGTGGTTTTCTGGGCAGGGGGTGGGGTCGGGATATGAATATCCAGTGAGATCAGTTTATGGTCTGATCTTACCAGTGAGGGATACACTTCTGGTCTGGAGCATAGCGCCCCCATGTTGGTGATGATCAGGTCCAGTATGTTTTCCCCTCTTGTGGGAGTGGTAACAAGTTGTTCCATAGCATCTGAGTTTATGAATTCTAGGAACCTTTGGGCAAGGGTGTTGGAGCTAGAGTAATTCTCCCAATCTATGTTTGGGTAGTTGAAGTCGCCCAATATAATGGTGTTCGGAGAGACCTTCATATTTTCCAGTGTTCTCAGGAAGGCTGAGTGGGGTTCCTGGGTTTGGGAGGGTGGTCTGTAGCAGGCTATAAACTGGAAGGCAGTTTTACCCACTGTTAGTTGCACATGGATAGTCTCTGATGCTTTGTGCTTTGCCACCAACCTGGAGGTGTGGGTATCTTTGATGAATATCGATACTCCCCCTCCTTCTGTGGTTCAGTCCAAGTTTTGGGGACGAAAAGCATGGTATGAGGTATAACCTGGCAGTGCTGGGGTGCTCTCGGGAGTCCTGAACCAGGTTTCTGTTACTGCACAGATATCGATGTTCTCCATGCTAAGGAGAGTTTTGAGTGCGTGCATCTTGAGGTTTAGACTTCTGGCGTTGAGTAGCATTACTCTTAGTTTCTTATCCCTTGTGATACCTATGGAGGTGCGTTTGTCTTTTGAGCCTTGCCTAAAAAAGGCACTATGGGGGTAGCAAGAGCCTTTGCCAATATCCGAAAGCCCAGGGGTGACAGGTGCAAGCCATCCCTAGCAAAGCATCGTGGCTTGTCGTGCATATCATCCCAAGCTGACAGGCATTGATCCTTTGAATGACACCAATACTTAAGCCAATTGTTGAAATTGATCATCTTGTCTTCATATTGTGGCATCATTCTTGGTGAGGGTAAGATGCTACTCAAGGTCAGGGTCATACCAGCCTGGGCTACATGCTCAGAGAGCTCCTCTATGTCTCTTTTCATGTAGTCCAGGGAGGTACATCTCAGGTCATTCACACCAGCATGGACAATGACTGAGTCATATTTGTACTTGCCTTGGAGTGACCTGAGTGCTTGTGTCTAACTCATACCTATCTAAAGGTCCCAGCTTACATCCATTAGTGGATTCTTTTTGTAAAATGGTTGAAGAGGATATTTATTCTATATTTGTTCCCAGCTTACATCCATTAGTGGATGCTTTTTGTAAAATGGTTGAAGAGGATATTTATTCTATATCAAAGAAACCTTCGGGGTATTCCAAGAAAAGCAATTTAACTCCTAGACAGAAAAAGGCATTAAATAACCTTAAGAACGATAGGAACATTTCAATTAGACCAGCTGACAAAGGTGGCCCGGTGGTAGTGTTAGACAGAAATGTCTATAATTGTTACATGAAGGAAATGCTGAGTGACTCCACTTTTTATACACCTATAATTAAGCAAATTGTTCAAGAACATGTTTTTAGGGTATATAAAATACATTGGATGATTTAAATAGAAGTGGTATCATTACATCCGAAATGTACAATTTTCTATGGGTTGAAAATCCACTAATTCCAACTATACAAGGATTATCCAAAGTACATAAAGACCCCATACATCCACCAATGAGACCTATCGTAGCAGGCAGAGGTTGGATTACTGAACCCCTGTCAGTGTATGTAGAAAAAATGCTAAGACCAGTAGTAGATCTAAATCCTTTCATTCTTAGAGATTCTAAACAGTTTTTGTTAGACTTGTATAAAGAAACCGCAAATCTCTCTGAAACTCTCACTTACCTGCTTGTTACCATGGATGTTAAATCTCTCTTTACCAACATTCCCAACCAACTAGGTATAGCTAGCATTCAGCAGTACTTATCACACTACACCGATATGGTAGCCACCAAGATAGATTTAATATGCCTGTTATTAGAGACAGTGTTAGAGAATAATATTTTCTTTTTCTTTTTCAATGATGAAATGTTCCTTCAAAAGGATGGCGTAGCTATGGGCACATCCTGTGCCCATAGCTACGCCATCCTAGTTATGGCCATGTGGGAAAAACAGAAGTTTTTTCCTTTGCCTTTTTACAGGAAACATGACATATTTTATAGACGTTTTGTGGATGATTTGTTTCTTCTTTGGACTGGCAGTGAGGATGAGTTGAGCAGTTTCTTTGAAGAAATTAATTCATTCACTAGTTTTTGAAATTTACTTTCACAATTTCAACTTGTAGCATTCCTTTCTTGGATGTTCTCATTGAACGCCTTAGCAATGGTAAACCTAATATAGGTGTATACAGAAAACCTTGCTATAAAAATACGTTACTACACAGGGAAAGTATGCATCCTAGATATGTTTTTACTAATATTATTAAAGGTCAGGCAATCCGGGCATCTAGGTTAAACCCTATGCAAGTTAACTTTGAGACTGAATTGGTAAGCCACCACAATAGATTACTAACAAGGAAATATAGAGAAGACAAAATCTTTACAGGTTTTCAGTGTATAGAGAATTTTAGATTAGAAAGGGCATGTCCTTATTTCTCAGAGCGAGGCAATGAATACTATACTACAGGAAGCAACGCTGTTAACATTAATGTACCAACACAACAAATTTCATTATTTTATACACATGATTTTCACCAAATAAGAGATATCTTGTGTAAGCATTGGAATGTCTTAACAGTTGACCCGAATATTAGGGAAATTGTGGGTGAATACCCACAATTTTTATTTAAAAATAAAAAGAATTTACATAGACACTTATAAGTCACTCAGGTACTAAACCATGTAATAAATGTAATTGTTGCTCATTTATATGTAAATCGAACATGTTTATCCATCCAAATACATCTAAATTTTTTAGCTTTAATGTTAGTGCTAGTTGTGACATGGAACATGTAGTATACCTTGCTTTATGCTCTTCTTGTCCTGCCTTCTATGTCAGTAAAACCAATAGAAGGCTTAAGGACAGAGTGAGGGAGCACCTATATCAGATCCGTATTCGGTCAAACACCAATGCCTTGTCTAAGCATGTTTTAGAAACTAATAACTCACATACTTTTAAGTTTTTAGTTCTTTACATTAATACACCTAGTTTGAGGGGAGGGGACCTAAGGAATTATACAGAAAGAAATGAAACTAACTGGATTATCAGACTGCAAGCACATATTCACCCTGGTCTTAATGACAAGGTCCCTTTAAGACCAGCCCTCAAAAATAGAAGGTTTCGTATTAAATAATTTTTTAAACATTTTTACACAAGAAATTGTTTCATTCATGGATTAATCAAAATTGTATTCATATAAATATATTCTAGATTCTTACTTGTACTAATGATGCTTTAAAGATTTTGTTTTCATATGTACATTGTAATACCAAATTATTGTTTACTTCAAATGTTTATGGATTAATTACAATGTCATCATTTGGCTTAATTAGTAATTGAAGGTGCCTTGAATATATATAAGGTGTGTCCTGAATTGTTTTGTACTTTTATGGTTTGAAGAAGCCACTTTGCGAAAGAGCTTACCAAATATCTGCTAATAAAAGATTTGTTTTTTAAAGAAGTTAACAGCATTTTACTTCATTTGATTGGATTATTCTTATATTCTTGGTCTGAAGAGACTTATTGTATGCTGTTTGATACGATTTATATGACTTTGGTCTGAAGAGACTTATTGTATGCTGCTTGTTATTTTCTGCATGGTTTTGCTCCTGACCAGTTTTTTATTTTTATGATTAAACTAAATACATGACTTTTACTTATTACTGTGAATTGCCAAAAGGAAGCCCCCCAGAACTGTATATAGTGTTTTACTTTGCTTTTTTATCATTGTTCTCTTTATAACATATTTTTAGTGTATCTCTATGCCTTACAATGTTGCTATTTTTTTAAATGTATAGTTTCAATTCTTTCTTATGTAATGCATTTGAAAAAACAATATTTTCTCTGTTAAATGGAGTTTTTTTCCCAGGGTCTCTATAGAAAATGGGCTCTTGTGAACTAGTCAGACTTTCCCACTAAACAAATGTCAATGAATAAATGAATGAATGAATGAATAAATAAATTAGAAAAGCACAAACAAAGTTTAACACTAATTGCAGCCTTACCTAAATACAGTCTTGGTATCTCTCCCACTGAAGCCCACTACATAAGTGCCCAAAACCTTGGATCCTGACTTTCCTACTGTCTCTGTAGCCAGCATGGTAGATTTGAGCATCTTGAGATATATAAATTGCCTGATGCTCCATGACAGCAACTTAATTCTTAGAATATGTGTACACTGTCTCTGGATGCAATATTCTCACATTAAACCACTACGACTACCTAATACATTGGCAGAAACACACATCATTCATCACCTGCTGCACACACCACAGGACAAACACAGAGTCACGCATTCTGAGTCTGTAAAAGTAAATATCCCAAAACTCAAAGGCCTCTCAGATGCAAAAAAAAAAAAAACTACGATAACTATCCAAAGAAACCTCAAAAACATACTATCACAGTGTGATGATGTGAATTATTGCCAGCTATGGCAGGAGAAGTAGAACAGTGGATGTGTAATATATGCTAGCATAGCTAGCTTGAGTTTTCTAAAGAATTATATGTCATTTGTACATCAAACTGATTTGTGCAGGTGCTTGTCTTCAAAATGTATTTGTAAAGCTGCTTGGGTTAAAAATGTATCAACAGTGGATCTCACTGGACAGAAAAGAAATACACCTGTATGTCAGACAGTATTGTAACTGCTGAAATTAATATATTGTAACAGAGGATACTGGAAGAGAAAAGGTTAATCTCAGTATAGTTAACTTTGTAAAATAGTTTGAAATTAAATTACCTGGTTTAGGCCATAACAATTGTATCTTACAGTTCTGATTGTAGCCAGAGACAAAATGTCTGTGAAAACCAGGACTAGGAATTCTACTGTATTGTCCTTTGGGGAGAACTAACTGCTACTCTGGAAAGGTGGAAGTTATTGAAATGGTTTTATAGCTTTCAGATGCTATAACACATCTTAGCAAAGCTCTATGTGTGTACTATGACACGTATGTGCTAGATTCTGGTTCACTTTCTAGTAAGGAGGGTAGTGTGGGGACCAGAAGTCAGATGACCAGATGTATGTGATGTCATTCTGTAATCCAGCACTGAAATGATGTTTTAATACAAGATGAGATAAAAGTTTCAGAGCAGTCTGTTTGTGAAACCTGACAAAGTAGAACCACTAACTCATGTCATTTTGCCTTGTTCTAGTAACTGAAATAGGGGACAGTAATTCTTTAGATCAGTCAGGGAAAATATAATGAGATTAGTTAAGTATTGTTTGTCCTGTATCTGTGTGAACCTTTCCATCTGAGTTATTTTTAACATTGAAACAATGGTGTTTATTGTAAAGAGATATTTAGAATTTTCATGTTCTTTTATTATTTATTAAATATATTTAAAGTTCTCTTTGTGGCTGGTCTTTCAGAGAATATTTTAACCTTTGAGAGTACTTGTATTTATTTGATGACACTGTGGCCACTCCTGAAAGCCTTGTTGCATTGGTTAAACACTACCATTTGTATTAGTAGTAATTTTACTCAGTATAATTGCATACCCTGGTAAGAGTCTTAGACTAGCTGGCTCTGGAGTGTTCTGCTGGCAGTATCTAACTTATAGTCTGGACAGAGAAGGCATAGTTAGTAAATCTGTGCCAGCTTTTCCAAGGTGTGTGTGTGTGTGTGTGTGTGTGTGTGTGTGTGTGTGTGTGTGTGTGTGTGTGTGTGTGTGTGTGTGTGTGTGTGTGTGTGTGTGTGTGTGTGTGTGTGTGTGTGTGTGTGTGTGTGTGTGTGTTGTGTGTGTGTGTGTGTGTGTGTGTGTGTGTGTGCGCATGTCAGCTACTTGGAGCATGGACACAGAGCACTGGGTTCACAGAGAGGGTGGTAGAGGGCTTGGCCTGGAACACTCAGCTGAGGACTCACCTATACAGCAATGTTAGTGGAGAGTCTTATTTGGGGCCTGGAGAGAGTGAGGGAAACCAAGCCCCAGGACTGAGTGTGTTCCCTGTGCACTCTTAAGGGAAATTGTGCTTGGTGGAGACAGCTGCATATGGAAATACAGTGTGTATCTATTTTTTTCCAAGTCAATATCCATCACTGGTGTCAGTGGGGAGCACTGAGGCTCCTTGATTACTGGCCCAGAGGAGGGGCGTTACACACAGCAGCACCTACCAAGACACATTCAGCCTCACCTCACAGTATCTCGGCATCTAAGCCCATAAGGCAGACATCCTCAAAATCGAATATCTTGCACATAAGAGAGCCTATTGTGAGACAAACAGATGGCTCCATCACCATTCTGAACAAAGACAGGGTTATGGTCAGTTCTCTATCAGAGCAAGGATATGCTATATCATGCATACACTCAGGTCACTGAACCACCAGTACAAGTGTGACTCAGTCATAGTCCGTATTGGTGTAAATGACTTGACATGTATCTCCTGAGCAATCTGAATAGAGACATGATGGAACTCTTGGACTGTGTGTCCCAGGCCTGCATAGGCCTAGCACACTGAGCAGTATCCTACCTTCTCCTAGGACAATGCCACTGCATGATGAAAAGATAACTTACTTTAATAATTGACTTAGTTTTTGGAGTTATTTGAAGGGGGCACAATATTTGTCAGCCTGGGTGGATATTGTTGACAGACCATGCTGCTTCACCAGGGATGATCTACACCTATCCCATTTAGACGTCTGCATATTGGCTAATACTTTGCCTACTCCTACAATACCTTTTTAGTCATTTTCAAACAAACAGATAATCTGACATAGCTAAACCAACCCTGAGCTTAAATAAAGAACTCCACTCCCTGCAAGTGGTCCTCAACCTGGAGAAAGTATATATGCATGTGTAGTTATAGTTTAAAGCAGAAGACAGCACCCCAGCAATGCAGAGCTATAATGCATTCCACACTTGCTACTGCACAAAAAGGGACAAAATGCGGAAATGTCTCAATTTTCATAAAAAAGATCACACCTCAGGGCTGGTGAAGCAGTATAATGCCCTTGATCTTCTCCACATACAACTTAACAGAAGCAAATTCTCATAAAATACCCTTGCAAGCTACAGGGCCCCTACTATAACCCAAGAATCACACACCACTTAATTAAATGAACTGGAGTCACCACACTCATGGAAAACTACAACTATCCTTATATAAACTGGGAAAGAGACACTACCCCAAACATACAGGGCAAAAGATTCTTGGACTTTGTCAACATAAACGCCCTGGACCAGCTATTCTGTACTAATGCCCTGGACTGGCTATTCTGTACACCCACTAGGTGGGAGTGTGACATCCTCACTGTTCAAGTCAGACCACAAAGCTATCTTCTTTGAAATAAAGCTTGGTACAACACCCGACCCTGAAAGTTTTAAGTGGTACCCTGGCAAAATGTCAAGCCCCACCCCAAAACCAGGGAACACCCCTACCTATGCAGAGTCATGTACAGAGTCCCTGTACAACATGTATAGAGCAGCACAGAGGCAGCAGTAACTACCTGAAATGAGCACAAGACAAGCTCGTAAAATCAGCCAGCCTGGTGGAATCCCAGCTTAAATAAGTTAAGCTGACTCAGTACCTCAGTCTGTTAAATGCCTTGCATACAGTACATCTGTGGAGAGTGCAGTGGCACAGCAGTATTATTGTTGCCTCACAGCAAGAGGTTCTCTGGTTCGATTCTCAGCTGGCATGCTTTCTGCGTGGAGTCTGCATGCCCTCTCTGCATTTGTGTGGGTTTCCTCCGGGTGCTCTGGTTTCCTCCCACATTCAAAAACATGCATATGGAGGGTTTCTCCCTGGGCCTCCACTGAAAATTGGCTTTGCTCCAAGTCAGAATTTCCCAGTTAACAAATGTTAAATATATATATAAATAAATAAAGTAACAAAAGGAAGAAAGTCGTGTCCAAAAAACAGTAAGTGCAATGTCCAGCAAGGCAAGAACTCCCTCAAACTTAGTAAGCAACCTGTCAGACTAATTAAGTCTAATAAAATCATACTGGAGGTAAAAGTATCCTCCCAGGCAAAGGACAACCATAAGGCATTGTTCAGCTATGTGTGCAACCTCAAAGCTAAAACACAACAATGTGCCAAACTAATTGTAAACACAGCCACCCATACTGTGATGAAGGATATAGGTAAACTACTACCCAGTAAATTCAGCAGTTTCACCCTGCTTTCACCACCAGACACCTCACAAGAAATACCTATCATACCTCTCAACTGTCCAGATTTTCACAATATGTCCAGATTTTTTACCCATATTTTTGGTTCGTTTCTCATAACATTGTAGTTTTCTGGCAAATCATTGATGACTGAAGTCAAAAAATAATTGCAGACTTTTGATTTTCAGAATTCATATCCTTCAGAAAATTCATTCTAATGCAAAACCTGTTATTCTATCAACTTTCTAAGTTTGCAAGGGCAATATTTAAAAAAGTATCCCTATTTTTGGGCCTCTGTCTCTCCATTATTTGTGGCTTTGTCCAGATTTCTTGCTCTAAGAGGTTGAGAGGTATGTACCCATTAACTCCTCAACTATCTCCTGGGAACAGGTCCTAAAAGTCCTTTCCATGGCCAAAAGCACTGCATCTATGGGACTTGATAATATCCTAGGTTACCATCTTAATAGCATGAAACATAACCTATCAGGTCCAATGGAACCATTAATTCAACTGTAGCCTCCAATCAGGCTTTGTGCTGAATGGATAATGTACTGCAATTGTTATCCCTCTGCACAAGAGCAGGCCATCCATGTACCCAGGAAACTATTGCCCCATACAATTGACTGGTCTCATATGTAAAACCAAGGAAATAAATAATCATGGATGTGAAAAATGACAAAATAGGTAACCTTCAGACATTGGATCCAACTCAATTTGGATTAGTTAGGGTAGGTCATGCCTACTCAACCTGATAGACATATTCAGGAAGGTCACCAAAGCAATGGTGGAGGGCAAATTGGTGCATACTGCTTACTTCAACTTAGCCAAGGCATTTGATACAATTCCATTGTAGATAAGCTCACAAAATTATGTATACCACCCTATGCCACCCACTGGATAGCCAGCTGTCTCACAGATAGGAGCAAAAAAGTCAGGACAGAGAAGTCTACCTTGACAGAATGGCAGGTCACTAACAGAATCCTTCAGGGGTCAGTGCTGGTGCTGCTCTTCTTTTGCATCTACGCCTCTGAAGTTAAGGCGAATGTCAAAGGCCTCTTGCTGACTAAATCTGGAGATGATTGTAAATTAGGTGCAGTCATAAAATCTCACAAACTAACTGGTGCCAGAGTTACAGTCTAAAACTCGGTGCCAAAAAGTCAATAGCAGTGTCTTTCAGAAAGATGTCCACCCTTGCAAATTACTACACTGACAATACATCTCTGTGGGTAGCGCTAGTGGTCAGGGATTTGAGAACATATGAAGAAAATTACTTGTCCTTTGCCCACCATATGCTTAATGTAGTAAGAAAATCATTTTATGTTGTGCAAAATATAAGCAAGGATATGGCATCTAGGTGCAAAGATGTCATTGTTCCATTGTACTTGGCCCTCATTAGACTAATCATTGAGTGCAATGTCCCCTTTGGTATGCACCTGACCAGGCATATGCAACAAATGGAGCATCTGCAGAGATTCCTCACAAAAACTACATGGCGTAGTCAACATGTCCTGTGAAAACCACCTCAAAGCCTTTTTCTTATATTCTGTCTCCTACATACTGCTAAGAGATGATCTATGCCTAGCATACAAAGCTCCAGTTTTAATGGACCTGTTGCACATTCAGAAAAAAAAATCATCAGAAAAACCTGATTTATGGACTTCAGCCTCATCTGCAACATAAATAAGACATGTTGGACAGACAGGTATGTGCCTTAGAGACTGCATTTTCTTTGGAATTGTCTTCTAATTCAATGAAGCAAAGTAGTTCACAACACTTATTCGATCTCAGTATGGATGAGTGGATGGGTGGATCGTAAATTTACCTCTGGCCTCCAACCTATGTCCCCATTAGAAAAAGTGAGTTTGTAAATGCCCAACCAACCACACCCAAGTTATATCAGAAGGTCCTTCAACAAATTATTAGTTTAAGGGTGTGCACACTTATGCAACTATCTTATTGTATGTTTTTTTAGTTTTTATATTTTTTCCCCTAACAGATTTGTTTGTTTTTCAATTGAATTGTACAGGTTATAAGTCACATTAAAGGTGGGAAAAGTTTTGAAATGATTTATTGTGGTCTCATTTTTTATATCACAAAAACCTGGCATTTTAACAGGGGTGTATAAACTTTTTATACCCACTGTATATAGACACACATATAATTACATATCTATATATACATGATTGTGTGTGTGTATGTGCACCACAATCACCTAATGCTATGCACAGTTCTTTGTGGCATGAACTTGCCACATAAGCTTGTCAGTTGAGTTATTTGTTCAAAGACACTTTACTGATTTGTTGGTACCAGAACAGACTTTAACTCAGTGTTCTCACATTTATTGCCCAACTCCTTTAGTGAGCATCACTTTCTTTTTGATGTTTTAAAGTTTCCTTTTGTACCTTCCCATGTTTGAGTGTATTCTGTGTAAGCTTATTTACTCTGTTGTATAATGCATTTTTTTATTTTTTCATGTCTGTTACTATTTTAATTCTTTATAGGAAGTATCTAAAGCCTTACTCAAGGTACATTTGATTTCATTACACGTGGACAGAAGCACAGTTTTATCATGTACATTTTTATTTACAATGATGTGTTCTGACAGCAGTTTTGATTTTTCACTGTCCCATACACTGCATTTCAAATTAATCATATCAGTCTGTTTATCAGCACTGCTACATACCTTAAGGATTATCATTCCAGTTTCCATATTGTTTACTCTTAGTGTCTGAATGTTTAGCTATGTCTTCCATGATCTCAGGCAGTCTGAAGCTCTTGTCTCAATTTCCAGGTTTTCATCTAAAAGACCTTCCTTTCCTTGCATCAGTTTGTTAACATACATGTTGCTACTTAATGTTCTCTCATCTTATTGTCACACATTTACAAGGTTTTTATTCCTTTACCTTTTTTGATCCTGTTCTGGGATGTGTTGAATAAATGCACTTAAGTCATTCATTCATATTGCTCCTCGGCAATCCTGTGGACATAGTTTTTTTCATCTCCTCACTGAACAGTGCTAATTGTTAACTTTCATTTATGTTTTTAGAATTATTTTCTTGGATAGACTGCACAATGACAAAGGACTTCCTTACAATAGTGGCTATGTGGTCATGAAAGGACAGATCATAGTAGACAAAGGGCGTCTATACCACATTATCGGACAATGAAAAGAGTGAATGCTCTTTCAATGAACCGATAATGTCGAAATCACAAAAATGTGAACAAATGGAACATCAAATTTTTTCCCAAGGAAAAATCCGCTGCTCCGCAAAAATAATAAAAAAAAAAGTTTAAACACAAAATGAAGCTGTGCCCCCCCACACACACACACCTCCTAATTAAATATACCAACTCTGAGATTGCACCAAAGTGGAGGAAATAGCAAAGTCCCGAAGACGGCCCAGTGATTTTTTTCCTGGGAAAAAAAAATCAATGTTCCGTGACTTCGCTATTTTCTCCTTTTGACATTATCAGATCGATGAAGGAGCGTTCACTCTTTTCATCATCCGATAATACAATATAGACCCGACAAAGACTCCCAGATCCCTGACTATGTGATCAACATTATCCTTTTGATCAGGTTAGTTCTACTAGGCTAGTAGCCTCTTTTCAAGTCAGACTCAAGGTGATATTGATACTTCTAGGGGAAATTTGGAAAAGGCATTTGGGATCTTCCCTTACGCTTTTCGATAGATGCCATCTGATCTTTTACATCCACTTGAGCTACCACCAACTCACTCAGATGGGACCTTGGGTTCACTTTTCATTCGAAGAATGACACATGCAGGAGTGCAGCATCCCCCCTTATGCTGCACTGCAGTGTCAGTAATTGATCTACCCAGCAGGGGAATAGAACCCACTGCCTTCCACACCAAAGGCATGTGTGCTACTTGTTTTGCCACCAACACTGCTAATAAAAGTTTGTTGTCAATGTGACAGTTCAAGGAAAATCATGTTTGTCAAAGGATGCAATTATACATTTCTAAACATTTAATTTAATCCATGGTTTTGACACCAGTTATTGATTTAGGAAAAGCTCTGTTGAAGGATCTTTGAATCCGCTGGGGAGTTCATGTTGGCAGCAAGTTTACAGGTGTCTGCAAACTTGATCATAAATAAACCTATCACATTTGCTTTGACCTCCAAGAAGTAACTTCCAAAGAACAGTCCTTTTATATTCCACAGCTTATATCTAAAAGTATGGCATCCAGGTCTAAGGATGTGATCTTTCCACTGCACTTGGTTCTCATCAGTCAGTTACTGAATATAATGCCCCATTTGGTATGTACCTGTCCAAACACTTGTCACAACTGGTGTGACCACAATGTTTTCTCTCTAAAAAAAAATTAAGGGCCTAAATTACAAACTCTATGCAGACCATCTCAAAGCCCTGCAACCTATTACACATTTGCAGGAATAACGGTATCATGAAAAACAATTCAAGGTATATCAATCTCTTTTGCAACATAAATGGAACACGTTAGAGGGATAGGTATGTATTGTAAGGAGTACCTCTTCTATGGAACCATGTTCCACACCACATAAACTGAAGTATTCTTCTTTCTCTTTTCAAATATAATTGGGATTGATGGTTGGAAAACTGTAAATTCACTCCTGGCTTAGCACCTATGTCCCTCATGAATAGGGGCAACAAGGCCTAAGACTGAACCCTGTGAGTACACTGCTTGTGACAGGTTTTTGGTGGAGATACAACTGCCTACCCTAATTTCCTGGTTTCTGTTTGAGAGCCAATTTGCTATCCATTGAGTTACATTTAGCTGAGAGAATTTAACTATAATACCTGACATACTTGTATGAGGATATATGTCTCCCAGTTAATGAAGGAATAGGTGAAGTCTCCTAGGAGAGCAACACTTGGCTTAATGCAAAAGGGACTTCATAATTGTTGGGTAGGAGGTACAGACTGAGTGGAACAGATGGGGTCTGATATGACAAGGGTTTTGCTAATAGAAAGTTGAATGTGGAGGAGATCCAGGTCATTACCTTGTCTAATGAGTCTGCAGGTGGATTTTTTTTAAGAATATGGATACACCACTGTCCTTACTACCTCCATCTAATGCAGTGAGCCTGAATGTGTGGTAGGCATTGAAACCCTGTACTGGTGGCCTGTTCTCACTGGTCTTGAAACAAGCCTCGGTGAAGCTGCATATATCAATATTTGCAAGGCTAAGGAGTGATTGTAGGTGTTGGAATTTTTTATTAAGGCTCTCTTAGCAGTGAGTAGCAATACCTTTATGCTAGCCATGTTCTGTTTATGTTGGAAGCTTTGGAAGCTAAGGTACTATCATGTGGCCAAGGGTTTAGCCACCCAATGCTCTGCATTTAAATAAAGAATTTTGAGAATTTTTTTTCACAAATCAGATGTGATTTGACACCACATTTCAAATTTCTTTAATAATTATTGATCTTAATTCTACATTTAAAATGCAGTTTGGGAATTCCTGACTCAGTTGGCACAAGTAGACCATATTTTGCTCAACACATATCCACAAGTTTAGCATATTCAAGACCTTTGAGACTCTGCTTCAGATTTAATTTTTTTTAATATTGAGAAAACAAACTCAAGATGGACTTTAAAAAAATAAAAGCAAATGAAGTCCCAAACAGCTTCTCAGTAATACAAGCCTACTGGAAGCATAAATGTTTGTTTGCAGTCTCAAACAATTTCCATAATACTTGTTGCTTCCCTGTAGTATGCTACTTTTATTTTGCCTCAAGAATTTGGCACAGTTTTCCGAGAATACTGACTCTTGGCTTCCAACTTTCTCCACAGAGGGCACCATCTCTTCTCTTCTCTTTTGTCAGGCCACATCCTGTCTCTATCTCCCCCCACTAAGCTTCTTCCTGTCTGTACATGGGAGGTCAGTCTCTCTCTCTCTCTCTCTCTCTGTGGTCCTTCCCTTTTATAAGAAGGAGGTGTGGCCTTCTCCACCCAAGGCAGGTATGGATCCACCTCCTAAAATGCAAGAAACTACAACTCTAGATACCCCACAGCAGTCATCAGGGACAATGATACCATAATATGCATGTGTGCCTGTCTGTCTGTCTTTATCTGTAAATGTATTTGACCATATGTCAATATATCATTTTATTTGTTAACTCGTTGAGCCAAATAGGCACAAGTATCACCTTTCAGAGATACCATGGTACTATTGTCTGCTTAACTCATTTTCTTTTGACAGATTTTCAGTGGACAATATTAACTGACTTTTTCAGCTACTCTGGATTACGGCTTATAGATGCCTACATCTCCAAAAATGGTTTGACATTTTCTCATAGCTTCAGACTCATAGACTATTACTAGGCTAACGACCCAAGGGGCCTTTCAAAGCCTAGCCAAGTTGTCCCGAAAGAATAATGATGTCCTGAATCCAAACAGGACACTGATGGACAGGCATTTATAAGCTACCTCTGTCCATAAAGGACATGGGTGCTAGGCCCAGTGCAAATTTCTAGTTCCCTGTCCACTTGTCTAGGTTGTGCTTAAACTGGGTAATAGATGAAAACAGATTCATAGTTACTAGGCATCTCATCCAAAGGAAGGCACACTCCCCCTTAAAAGGCATTGCAATATCAGTAATCAATTTACATAGTGTGGGAAAATAATTCACAGTCTTTTGCACCAAAGATAAATATGCTACCTGCTATACTAACACATGACATTGTCAGTGAATGTCACTGGTATGAATTACCTTTAAAACATCCTTGGATTATACTCCTGCACTCACAGAAAATGCTGGACACATTGTGTGTGCTTAGAGGAGCATTTCTGGCAAACATCAAATATTGTAGTATGAATTTTAGTTCTGTTCAGATTCAGGAATGGGGTCCATTCCTGTCATGGTATTAGAAACCATAAACATTTGGAGAAATTAAGCCTTCGATGGTTTTGCACTTCGAGGTTAGAAGTTTGAACATATGTTGTTCGAACTTCTGCCGTTTCGTCAAAGTGATATAGACCTCCTTGCTATACAGGGTTTGTGTTTGGATTAGAAAACAGATACATGTGTGTCTGGGACACCTTATGTCATCTGTCATACATCTTGTGAGCAGGAAGCTGATTGTCAAGAAGGCTGGATGCTGTGAGAAAAATATTCCCTAAAGCAGGCATTACAACAGGAATAAATAGCTGTAAAAAATCATACTACGTTTTCTGTCTCATAGAAATTTCATTCTGTTCTGACTGAAACACCTTGAATTCCCACCTAAATTCCCATATAGTGGTATCTGCCCCCATCCACAACAAATATAATGTGAAATTTCTGATGGTGGACGTCCACCATCATAAACTCTACAGCAAGAGAAACAAAATATGTTGACCTTACAAAATAAACCTTAAATCACCCTGCACTAAAAATTAACTCAAAAAGGGAAATAATGAACTAAGTTGAAAGATCAAAACTTGCAAGGCAAAATATGAAAATTGTGATTTAACATCCAAATACAATCACAAAGAATTATTTCACCAAGCCGGGAATCTTAGAAACAATACTCAACACTGCATTAAGCTTATAGCTACTAGCACCATCCACTCTAAACCAAAGGAAATTGCAAGTACTCTAGCAGACAGAAAATCATCTTCTTCCACTCTATTTTTCCTCATACCATGCAACCAGCTCCACTTCCCATGATTACCTCTAAACAAGTCCTAGAATCCATTTTCAAAAGTAAAAATATTAATTCTAGTCAATGAGACAAGATACCAGGTTGTTTCCTTGTTAGTGTGGAACATTGCCTCACTGGCCCCTTCACAAACATAGCAATCTTAGTCTCTCCATGGGGTATGTACCAGAGCTGTGGGCAACTGCTGCTGGGGTAGCCTTACACAAGGGTAGCCCTATAATTGACTCTGGGAACTACAGATCAATTACTGTTGTCATTTGAAAATAAAGAACATATAATCATTAAACTTATAAATAAGGGTATTGGTCTCTTACAAGCCATTGACCCAACCAGTGTGGTTTTATGAAAGGAAGATTATGCCTACTGAACCTATTCGATTTTTTGGTGGAAGATTTAAAAGGAATTTCATGAAGGTAAATTTCTGACCCTGCCTACCTGAATCTAGCCAAGGACATTGATATTATTCTTCACTATGACATTATAGAAAACCTGTTGCAGTTTATATAACCTCCTACATAACTCACTGGACAGCTAACTTGCTTATAGACAGATGCCACTCTGTCAGGGTTGATAGAACACCCTCCTCTAAAAAACATATTACCAGTGGCATCTGCCAGGATCCAGTTCTGGGACCACTACTATTTGGCATCCAATTTGCTGGTGTCAAAACTGATATCAAGGGCCTCTGAGTGACTGATCTTGTTGACTGCAAACAATGATATTATCACCAGAAGATACTCATATCCTCCAAAAGGTTCTATACCCTCACTAACTCATGGTACCAGGACCATGGTCTAAAACAAAATGCAGACAAATGCTGTGTTATATTCTTTGGGAAAGAGACCCACACCTGCACCTACCATATACATGCCATCCCCTCAAAATAGATAGTGTTATTACAAACTTGAGCACCCTATCTTTTACAGACTTCTGTGTGACAATCTCTGTCTGACCTACTAGACAGCAAATGACCCTGTCCTGCATGATCTCTTATACAGTCATAAAAATGGTAGCATAATAAATATGGATTCTAGAGACTTAACTCTATGCAATAATATACATTAACACAGCATGTTGGTACGATCAACAACCCTTACAAAGAACTGCATACCTATGGAAAAATCTTTCCCCTTCATGTCAAACATAGCAGATTCTTTCTCTTTTCAGAAATAGCCTTGTTGAGTGGAAGGGTATCTGGCTGTACACCCCCAAGTCTTGCCCTTTGTCCCTTATAGCCAAAGTAAGCAAGTAGTGGGAACTGCTTTGACAAGGCTGCAAGAGGTCTACTAAACCAATTGTTTAGGAACCTTTTATAAACTAAGTACATTTGTGCCTCAGACCTCATTATAATTCCCTGAATGTTTTAATAAGAACTGGGGAGTCTAACATATAGTACTTTATGCACAGGTTTGGAATGTGAGGTTTACGGGTGATTCATATTAAGACTGTATTAAACCTGGCTTCCATTACTGTTCAGGAAGAAGAAAGAAGCACATATCCAGAATAAAGCTGCACCAAGTTTTCATTATATCATAATTAAAAATCATATACATTTTTTTCCAGGAAAGGGAATTGTCATTGTCATTAGAAAAACGCCATGACCGACACTTCGTATACTGAAAGCCAGAATCATGAGGTAAAATCAGCACTGTGTTTGGATCCCTAAATGTAAAATGGCAGTCTTTAGGTGGAATTTACACCTGATCATCCCGTTATAAATTCCTAAAGGTGTTATGGGATACTATAATATGGTCTTATAAACACAGGTGCAGGCATTTGAAAATGAGGGTTTGGCATGCTTCATTATACTTGTTTTCCACTAGCGATGAATATATGATGCCTTTTCAGGGTACAGAATGCACTACTTTCACAGAATATTTCACAATGATTTACAATTATATCCATATCTCTCAACTGTGCAGATTTTGGAGAGACACCCTTAATGTGTTCTCAAAATCTTGCTCCATCCCTCCTAAAACCTGAAATTGTTTTGAGAAAGTTTATGTTACTTGTACCATAATTTAAAAAGTATATCTAAACTGGGGCTTTTCCCCTAATTATTATATTTTGTTTTGTTTAGTTGTGTCCATAACTCTGGAGGTAAAATTTAAGATGTATGATTATATGAGAAATGCCTTATCCTTACCAGGGACATTTTCTGTTACTGTAGTTATGTTTGCCCCCTTGCCCCTCCAAATTTAGACTCATTTAAACAGCTGTGTATTACATGAGGCAATGCAGTGTGCTTCTTTGATAAATTTGTCAGAGAAATTTGTTACAAAATTTCAAATGGCTTCCGAGATGAAGATTTATGCTTCTGCATGTTGACAGTACCTAGTAACAGCAATCGATTTGCCAATCTGTCTGTTTTTTTTTTCATTTGGTTCATAGCAATCATATGCACCTGACATTTTTTATTATGAAAATTCAGGATATATCTTAATCATACCAATGATGTGTTTATATGTAATCGGTACTAAAATAATACATATTTCTCTGAAAATGTGAAATACTGTGTAATTTTAAATTTTACTGCAAAACATTGTTATTTTGCCTATTCATAAAGACATGAATATACTTGAGATTGTGCTGTGTAGTATGCTGTTTAAGGTTGATCAAACATCTTGTCATGAAAATGTTATAACAATACCCTGAAGCAACACAGAGATACTTATGTGTATAAGTAGGGTGAAAGTCAGGACAGAAAAGCTATTCTAATCTAAAAAATTCGCAACATTTGCAAAATATTCAGTTTAAAAATAAAAGTGCAGCTACTAGTAATATTCAGAGTAGAAGCAATTAAAAATCTATGTATGGCATTGTTTTTACTTCAGGGTGGAAAATAATATATTGTGGAGTAAAATAATTATATTTTACTATTTTAAAATGTTGTGGCATAAAATTATAGTAACATCAGATTTTATCATTCAAATTGAAGATGCAGACCTTCCTTTGTGTTTTAATTGGAAGTCATTCTATTATTGTTCCTTGAAAACATCATGAGAATAAGCCAAACTATTTTGGAGATGTGGCTAATTTTATACGGGGGGGGGGACTAGTCATAAATCAGTCAGTAGTGTGTGGATAATCCCACTGAAAAAGATCAGTAGCAAAGACATTATAAATAAATAAAAATATAATTATAAATAATTAAGTTAACAAACAAAAGAAGAAAATGGCCTGCTCATCTCTACACAAAGTAACAAATTAAGAGGTTATGAGGAGCAGAGATTAAAGGGAGAAATAAGGAATGAATAGTTACTTTGAAATAAAGAGTACAATAATGCTTTGTGAATAAAGGGCAGACTGTGCTGGTAAAAATTAGCAACAACACAATCATGACCCAAAGACAAGTCACATAAAATCATTAAGGGGCTAAAAGTCACCATGAAAACTGGAAGACATTCTATTACCAGGTATTGATCCTTCCTTTGACTCAGCATACAACAAACAACATGTACATAAAAATACCAAGAAAGGTTCACCTGGCAGACATATAACAATGGCCAACATGCCTCAGACAACTACAAATAAAACCTTTGTACAGAATGTTTATGCTACTTCATCTGTCAAATACAAAATAATATTTATTGTTTTAAGTTAGTTGCAAACTAATGTGAAGTGCATTAGTTTATTAAAAAGCCTTCATCTAACTAAGCAAATCTCAGATGCCTGACAGAATAAGGACATTTTACATAAACTATATGTGTATGCTTACACAGCCAAATTATACAGACCTTATTTTTAAGCCTTGAGAAATTAAACTAATACTATCATTATATTGAACGGACCATAAATAATCTACACTTTCTGAGGTAGATATTAGCAAGAAGTTCTAAAATAGCAGTTAGAAAACATAATTGTACCACTAGATATCTAATCTATCATGAGCTAACATGTGCAAGTAAAGGTTTCTAATGTGAGACCAAAGATGAACAGAAGGAAGTTGCCTTATACATACTTAAATGCTTTAATGGAGTTTGTCTGTTCACTTAATTCTG
The DNA here is from genome assembly GCF_019279795.1 of Protopterus annectens. Lineage (NCBI taxonomy): Eukaryota > Metazoa > Chordata > Ceratodontiformes > Protopteridae > Protopterus > Protopterus annectens. The sequence continues at coordinate 1,398,323,288 of NC_056745.1, forward strand.
GGTTATTTATTTTGGCTGTGTTAAACTTTTATATCTTGATGGCATAATGCTGTAAAATGCAGTCGCACACAGGTCTCTGTTTTTAATGTTTTATTGAAAAATGACTTTAAAAGATAATGTCAATGATATTGTATAGATAAGCGCCTAAGTACAAATCCATGAAAGTTAGATTTAAATATTATAGACAAGGTGACATGGCAGCCAAATTACTCAGTATTAGGGGTTTAACTTTTGAAAAAAAAAATGCTTTACAAATGACAAATGATTCAAAATATGATAATATATCTGGAAGTGAACCTCTGGATGAAAATATGGAAACTGTATAAGGAAAAATTAATAAGGCATTTATATAGGCATAAGCTGCTGATGTCTCAGCAAACACACAAACATGAGATTACTGACTAGTATGAAAGATAAGGTAGAAGTCCTGGCCTTTAGCTTATGAGCTAAGGCAGTACAATTCTTAAGGGATGTGAATCTATGGGATATGTCAAGGAGGTCCACGTGAGTCTTATTTCAAGAAGTAGGTCCAAGAATGGAAAAACACGTCTCCCAGGAAGATGGTTTTAGCTCTTTTAGCTTCTGCTAAAAAATAAATGAATTAATTAAAAAGCAGCAATGCATAATCACTTTAAAAATTCTACAATGAAAGTTGTTCAAGAACATAATGCACATACAACCTGCTTGCAAACACTGAAATAAGTATTTTTAAAGGATAAACCAAACAGCAAAAGCAACTACTGCAGATCGTAAACCAAGTAAATCCAAAAGCCAAAACGAACAGGACAGTCAAACAGTTCTAAGTGTAGCTTTTACTGCAAAACCATTTAGAATATAAGTGCTTTTGTCTAATGTACTGTAGACATCTTCAGAAAGAAATAAAAAGACCTAGAAAGGCTGTAACATCATGAGAACACCATAAAACTGCCCATTTTATATCAAACAGGAAGTATGTTACAAATGGGAAGTATGTAACAATGTATCAAAAAAGACCGCCAAAATACTTACAGTCACCTGTGCAATTTAATAGTAACCTATGCAATTTAAAAACTTTGTAACACTGAAAATCACTGTCAGTAAGTCAAGCAAGAAAATATTAAAAGATACACTTTGAAAGTAAAAATAGCATTCCACAACTGAACACTTAAACAGGGTACAAAAAACTCTAAAATGAACATTAAAATATGCAGTCAAAGCTCAAAGTTTAGAAGCCTTATATTTCAGTTAACTAGTAATGGATACTGCTCCATTTAAACCTGTACTGGAAGTTCTGAGACATTGAAATATGGCCGGTGCAAACAGTATATGCATACAGAACAGTGGCGGCTGGTGACTTCAAATCAAAGGGGGGGCTGGAGGAGACAGCTGAATGGGTGGGGTCAATGGGAAGGGGTGCGGCCAATTAGAAAGGGGAGGGGCTATGCTCAAAACCACAAAAACTGTAACTTTAATTAAGTACGCTGTCCTGGGTGCCAAACCATCATTAAGTCCAATCAAGACAAAATGAAGTGTAGAAGAAAAAAAATTTCAATACATTGGCTGCATGACAGCTTACTTAATATCTAGATGGAAACAAAAAGGTTGTGAGGCATGAAAAAATAAATTACTTTTTAAATACATTACCAGAATGCCAGTTAAAATCAAATATAACAAAAACAAGCAGCACTCAACTCAAACCACTTCTCCTTGCATTGCATTTCTAATTATAATTTATATTCAGCTTTATAAAAGTATCAAGTAGCATGCTGAAAGTAGAAATCTCTGTGATGTCCCCACTTGTAAAAATGTTTCTTATCCAAAAAAGACCTGCTGCCTGACAACAACTATCTACTTGTTTAATGGGGAAAACATGATCAAAGTAAAAAATGGACAGCAAACAAGAAACAAACTCAAGATAAATTGCTTAAAGGATTACTGCACAGGTTATGGACCACACATGATTGATTGGCATTCTGTTTAGTTTACGGGTAAAGCCTGCAAAAATGACTGCAAGTCTCCAACAAAGCTAATAAGCTTCTTAAAATACTGTAATCCTATCCTTTATTACAAATACTGTCATATGCATTTCAATACCCAAGGCTTATACGTTATCTAGTTATGTAGGTATTCTCTGCCTGGTAACAACAGAAAGGCTTTCAATGTTGGCAATTCTTTAAGAGTATGCTTATTAATGTTTACTTGCATCTTACAATCTCAGACAAGCTTACCTGATGGTCATTAAAGCATTGCTACTTAAACACAGAGCAACAGGCACTTTCTGAATAATAATAAGCATAAATCAACAGTCTAAAAATATGACAGAAACCAGAACATTCTGCAAAATCAAGGACAGATGAAAAGCCACTGTAGTACTTGTGTCTACCTTGGATGGGGTATACTTTGCACATTTACACTGCATAACTGCTCCTTGCTTTGCTTGGACACATCCAGAGTCACTACATGGGGGAGTGGAGTGCAACAAGTATGACACAATTTGAAATGTCTCTGGCTGACTGTGATGGCCCTGACACATGTGTAATACCTCTCAACCTCAGAGCAAGAAATCTGGACAAAGCTATACATAGAAGTGGGACAAAGGCCCAAAAATAAGGACAATTTTTAAATATTGCTCTTATAAAGTTAGAAAGATAATAGAATAGTACGCCTTGCATTAGTATGAATTTTCTGAAGGGTATGAAATCTGAAACTCAGACGTCTGTCATTATTTTCTAACTTCAGTCGTTAATGATTTGCCACTAATTTGCCAAAAAATACAATTTTATGAAAAATGGACCATTAATGTGATGCAAAAATATAAAATAGCCACACAATACAGTTGGGAACCTGTTAATATTAGTACTGCTAACTTGAGCAGCTGGCAAAATAAAAGAATCTACATGCATTTCTGAAATAAAAGTAATCTATAAATCTGATTATTACAGTTATTTATTAATTGTAAACCTTCCGGGCAGCCATGGTGGTGCAGCGGTTAGCGTTGCCACCTCACATCAAGAGGTTCTCTGGTTCAATCCTCGGCTGGGGTGCCTTCTGTGTGGAGTCTGCATGTCCTCCTTGTGGTCGCGTGGGTTTCCTCTGGGTATTCTGGTTTCCTCCCACATCCCAAAGAAATGCTGTAGGTGGACTGGACACTCTAAATTGGCCCTAGATGTGACTGCGTGCATGTGTATGCCTTCTGTGGAAGGTTGGGCACTGGGCTGACAACTCGACACCATAAAACTCCACTGCCAATCATGAGTGGACAGGTGATCCACTGTGGTGACCCCTAACTGGGAAAAGCCGAAAGAAGAAGAAGATTAATTGCAAACCCTCCACGTTTTCTTCCAAAATTGCCATTTTGCAGAAGGATTATTAGGGGAAGAGCAACACTTTGAGCCAAAATCAGGGATAGTTGAGAGGTTTGGATATGTCTAATTCTATAAAGCAATTTATTTGCATGTACCTCTCAACCTGTTAATGCAGGAAATCTGGACAAGGCCAAATATATTGGGGGAGCATATAAACAGCACTAAAAATTGCTCTTGTATAAACTGAGACAGTTGATAGAATAACAGGTTTTGCTTTAGCATGCATTTTTCTGAAGATTATGAAGTCTGAAACTCAGTGACTGTCATTATTTAGTGACTTAATTCCTAAATGATTTACCAGAAAACCACAAATTTTATGAGGAACAAACCAAAAATAAGAAGCAAAAATCTGGACAGTTGAGAGGTATAGTTCAGCCGGGGCAGTCTTTGAGTTTGCCGCCCTTCCCCCCTCACAAAATCATGGTCGAATGGAGCCTCCACCCTGCAGCCATTCCAATGAACCATTACTTGGCTATTTCACCCCATTTACCATAAACACTAATGTGCATACTGCTTTACTTCTGCAATGATTTGGACTTCATTTGAAGGTTTTATTTTGCATTTTACAGCACAAACACTAATAGATATTTGCTAAACAAAGCAATGCAGTCTCACAATGAAAACAGACTTAGCATTAAAACTTCTCTGCCCTTGAAACTCACATTCATTGAAACAGCATTGAAACCCACATTCAAAGAAAATACATTTTGCCAGTGGCAGATAAAGATTAACTTTGTGTTTTGGCTGTTTTCAAATCACAGGCTCCTTGCACAAGAAACATACACATGCTCTTTCATACACCTTCCTGATTGTATTAAATTATATTCCTTGTACAATACAGTACAGTTTTAGAGGATGTTTTAAATTTATTGTTTTGAACATTTTTCCAGTAAACAATGAAAGCAAATGCATGCACTAATAATGACAAAACTGCCCAATTCAGAACACTGCCATCATAAAAGTCTACTCAAACTTCTAAAGTCCACCAGTATCAGTAAATATGCACAATCTCTGAAGAAGTAAAAGTCATCTAAATAATTCCACATTAAAGAGATCTGTAACTAATGAAGAGGTTGCTGCTAGCAAACAACTTTATATTTCATTGTTTCATCTACAAATAAAATGCCTGTTGCCCTTGAGGAATAAATTGTCTATGCTACACTAAAAAAATGATAAGCTAGTAATATTGCAATAGAGAATGGATGGCAAACTGATAACAGGTTCATAGTTACTAGGTATCTTCACCAAAAAGGAGTGCAACATCCACCCCCTTTGCAACACAATACAGTATCAGCAATGCATCTACCTACTGTCGGAGTAGAACCCAGAGACTTCTGCATCAAAAGCAAGTACACCACCTGTTGTGCTATTAACAATGCAAGCAGACTCAGCATAAGCAGCACTAAACTTTTGCTCCCCTACAGCTCTCAGCTCCTTGTAAAATCTACTCAATACTCAGCTCTATCTCTGAACTTTGCAGAACAAGAAATCTGGAAAAAGCCAAAATTTATTGGGGGGGGACAAAAGCCCGAAAACCAGGGACACATTTTAAAAATTGCTTATATAATGTTGGAAAGTTGGAAAGTTGCTAGAATAAAATGCTGTGTTACCACCATACATTTCACTGCCAAGTCTTGAACTCAGGACCCTGTGCAAAACAACCTGGATGAAGCCAATAATGGGGGAATACAGTCCCAAAAATAGGGACATATTTCAAATATCCATCTTATAAACTTAGAAAATTGCTAGAATAAAAGGTTTTGTGTTTCCATGTAATTTCTGAAGAATATGAAGTCTGAAATTCAAATGCTTGTCATTTTTATTTAACATTTGTTAACCAGGAAAGTCTGACTTGGAACAAAAGCCAATTTTCAGCAGAGGCCCACGTAGAAACACTCCAGACACGTCTTTGTAAGATGGGAGGACATCAGAGCACCTAGAGGAAACCCACACAAACACAGGGAGGACATGCAGACTCCACACAGAAGGCACCCCAGCGAAGAATCAAACCAGAGAACCTGTAACTGTCAGGCAACAATGCTACCACTGCACTACTGACTTTGTAAGGACACAAAAATACAGAACCCACAGATTTTATGTGGAACAGAATATAACAAATATGAGGGAAAAATCTGCAAATTTTTTTACAAATGGTGGTGGGTAGGGAATTCAGGCTCTTGCCACCTGGGCCCAAGGTACAGGGTTCAAGCCTGTTCTCTACCCACCATCATATAGCACCTGGGCATTTTATATACACACACACACACACACACACACACACACACACACACACACACACACACACACACACACGCACACACCATTGTATTCCTTAAAGTCAAGTCCATAAAACGCATATCCACCAAGCAACACATCTGCCTTGTAACATGTCCTTCCATCTGAAGCCCATGGCGAGAACAAGACATCCTTCCCACGACAGCAGGCTGGGTGCTACCCAGCTTGTGGACATTGCAGTCCAATCCCCCTTCAAGTCTATGCAGTTTGCCTAGACCTCTAGGATAGTGCTGCTGAATGCTCTTTACCTAATCCGGACTGCTGGTGAGACCGTCTGGATTCTGTGCACATGCTCCAGTCTGGTTCACCAGCAGTCCGGAAATGCCATGAATGCGCATGCGCGATGTTCCACAACTTGTTTTTATTTATTTTTTTTTTATTTTATTTTATTTTCTATTTTTATTTTTATTTTTTATTTACAGATGGGGGGGGGGCTGCAGTCCTGCAGCCCAATAGCATGAGCCACCCCTGATACAGAAAATCACTGTTAGATGATGACTTACTAGGGGCTAGGCTTGCCACCCCTCCGTTTTTTTTCCAGACTATCCGGAAATCAAACTGATTCTCCGGTAGTCCGGAAAACACTGTACAAACTCTGGTATTCTGTTTCAAAAAGGAAACAGACTATCGAAGTTTGTAAATCGGCTGAATTACTCTGCTTTTTTGCAGAAAAGCATAGTAAATCAGCCAAAAGCCTGCAGCGGGAATGAAAAAAGAGGGTGTTCCCGCCGAGTGATGCCATCGTGACGTCACAAATGGGTGGTATGTGGGCGGGAGAGGGGGTTGGGTGGGCGGGGTTACTGGTGATGCAAGAGGTGTGGCTTTACTCCGGTTTTAGCCGTGAAGGAAGGTGGCAACCCTACTAGGGGCAGATATTTTTGCTACACATCTAAAGTTGTTTACCTCATTTGCTGTCAGTCATGCACAGCTTTTTATATAAACAAGACCAACAATTCACTTAATAGGTGTATTTATCAGCATTTGTATAGCATTAAAAAACAGAGACAACAAAAGTGCCCTAGCGAGGCATGCAAAAAGCTGTGAACATTTTTGTCTGTTTAGATTTTCCATTCTTGAAAGGATTACAGATGAAAGTGACAAAGGGGACTGGCAGAATTTATTATTGCACAACGAATTGTGCTGGCAGTTACATTTGGATGGCACAAGTGTACCAGGTTTAAATGAAGCAGTATCCATTACTAGTGAACTGAAATATAACGCTTCTAAACTATGAATTTGACTGCATATTTTAAAGTTAATTTTAAAGTTACTTTTTCTGCACCATATTTATTCAGAATAAAAGGCTGTGTTCTCATGATGTTACAGCCTTTTTAGGTATTTTTATTTCTTTCTGTAGCTGTCTACAATAAGTTAGACAAAAGCACTTACATTCTAAATGGTTTTGCAAGAAAAGCTACACTTGGAACTGTTTGGCTGTCCTGATTGTTTTGGTTGTTGGGTTTTGTTTTTATTTTAAAAGCTGGCAAACTCCCTGAAATCTCTTATGGGGGGCAAGACCTCAAACCCCCAATCTCAATCTCCCTCCACTTCAGAATGTATATATACTAACTACATTATCACATAACACTGGAAAAAGTAAAAAGTTCCTAAAGCAGTGGTCTCAAAGAAAGGCTAATTACACAGTGCCTAAATGTCAGTGATATGACCAATGGGCAAGCACTAATTTTAGTAGTTGTATCTGGGCAGTTAAAAAGCAGCCTACTGGTTGCCAGTCACATGCCAGTTTCTCAAAAGGGGGTTTTTCAATATCTCTGCCTTACATTTTCAGTGACATGATCGCACAAACTTATGACATGGAATACTGCAGTAAGAACTCAAAGATGTCACCTGTATGCTAATATTCATTTAATTATACATTAAACTCTAAAGTGGAAGTGCATATTGACAGTGTCACATATTATGGAAAGATAATATTCCAAAGAGAGCATGTTGCAATACATGATAAATATGTGAAAACGGCCATCTAATGGCCAGTAGATGAAATTTATTCCGTTATTCATTCATTTTTTGATATCCACATTACCTGAAATAACCATCAAAATATTCTGAATTAGAAAAGTGCACTTGGTGGCACTGATAAGTTATGGCTTATCTAGTGTCTATATTAGTACATCGAAGTATTACTACTTTGAATGTACTAATATCGAACCCTTTGCATCGAAAGCTGAAAATATCGAAGCTGCAGAATATCGAATACTTTGGTGGCCCATTTCTGCAGCTTCGCTATTTCCTCGACTGTGGAGTGAAGGTTAGGGACCGGGTTAAGGTAAGTGTGTGAACAAAGGTGAGTGTGCAATAGGGACCTTAGGGTTAGGGAGTGGGTAAGATGAGTGTGCAATAGGGACGTTAGGGAGTGGGTAAGGTGAGTGTGCAATAGGGACTTTAGGGTTAGGGAGCGGGTAAGGTGAGTGTGTGATACGGACTTTAGGGTTAGGAAGCAGGTAAGGTGAGTGTGCGGTAGTTACAGACCTTAGGGCTATGGTTGGGTTAAGGTCAGTGGATAGCTAGTAGTGTATATATGGTTTAGTGTAGGGTTTTGTGAAGTGCATGTGTGTGGATTATGTATTTTGGTGTGCTTGTGTTGTGTGTATGTTTGTTGGAACAGCAATTTTTTTTCCCTGGGAAAAAATCTGCTGTTCTGAGTGTTCGATGTTGTGGTGTTTTGAGTGAAATGGCTCGATATTAGAACATTCGATGTAGTACTACTTTGATGTTCTAATATAGACCCCTTATCCAGAGAACAGCAAATAAAATATATATACCACACCACTACAGAATGGCTCTATAGCAAAAATACAAGAGTCAGTAAAAATATTACTACAGTAATGTATAACATAGTGAAAAAAGAACATTTCTATTTTAATATCATGAATACACAGCCTTGATCTCCAAGAAGCAAATCTCGTTTAATATAGCAGTTATGTAAATTCTTCTTTAAAATGTTTGGTTTTACTTCCACTATGCCAACCGTTGATTATATAAGTTGCAAAACTTCTGTATAGATCTGTGTACTTTTGCCTTTAAGAGTGAACTAACATCATCCTACTGAAGCACAACATACTGAAATTAATTGCATTCTGAAAAAAACTGCATACTAAACTTCGGAAACTGGCAATATCAGCATTAATTATAATGAAGTATCAGTGCAGTGTAAAGATTGTTGCAGGTGGAAAACACCTCCAATATAACATTATAACTCCAAGACTGAACTACTTTTGGAAATGGGAAGTGGATTTACTCTCCCTGCCTTAAGGTGCTATGATTGCAGTTAAGACTACAGAAGTGGGAGTGTGGGTAATGCCACATCTTTCAAATGGAAGATATTCTTCTGAAAAACATAGGGACTGAAATTCTCTTGGATTCTATATTGTGTGGTTTAGTGAATTCATTATAACGGAGTGTGAAGGCTGCCAGCCTAGCCAGATAGAATTTTGGAAATAATTCTATCATTTGTAAATATTAATGTAAAGCACAGGCTTGTTGTCTTAAATGGAAAAAACTGCTGTTAGATGTGGAACTTAAAAAAAATGAAACAACAGTGCTCTCTACTGACCAAAGTAAATAATGTGTTGACCCTTTGATGTAAACAGTGGCATGGAGGTAATGGGGAAGGGAGTAATTGGACCCCAGAAGCACAAAAGGTCAGTACATTTCTTCCACAGTTTAATGAGGGGGATAATTTTGATAGTTTCATTCATATGTTTGAGAGGGTATGCAAACAGTATAGTGTTGACCAAAGGCTCTAGGTACGGTTCCTGACTCCCTTATGCCATGGTAAAGCTGTAACTGCATTGTCTAAAATGTCTGATGTTGCATGTTTTGATTATACTGCTGTAAAAAATTGTCTGAGTTTTTTAAGCTAACACCTGAAATGTATGGGAAAAATTTCGTGAGCATAGATGCAAGGCACATGAAAGTGTGTGTGAATATGTTGCTGAACTGAGCACTTATTTCCACAGGTGGGTGAGTGGATGTCAGGTCACCACTTTTGAAGGGCTGGCATATCTTTTGGTGAGGGAACAAGCCCTTAGCACTTTGCCTGAGGACATGAGAATCTGGTTAGCTGATAGACAATGTGCTACTTCAGATGAGTTGGGGAAGAAGGAAGACCTATACCTGGCAAGAAGGACAGCCTTGCACAGGAAAGGGACCCCCAGTACTGCTCATGGGTCTAAAAGAACCTATGGTGTGCAGCGCAGACTGTCCCAACAGAATCTGCCCATAGCAGGGGAAGCCACTAGTCCAGGTACATGTCCAGGAGCTAGGGTTAAATATTTTGAATGCAACCAGTGGGGCCATGTGGCATACAGGTGTCCATGGAGGCAAGGTGGGGAACAAAAGGTGAGGGAGCCAGTAAGTGGGAAAGAGAAAATGCTAATAGTAGGTTGTCTTGAGACAACAGGAGTACTAAACTACCATCCTGCAGATGTCCTGAAAGGGAAGGATTTGGATGAGGCAGTACCATGTGCTTATCCAGTTACATGCAGTCAGGCTGGGAGACAAGCATGTGGGTCTGGTAACCTGGGGCATACTTATAGCCAGGACTGGTGAGGTGGCTACTGCAGGGAGGGCGTTACTCTGTAGCAGTGAAACTGAAGGTGAGCCACAGCTGCTTGTGGGTACTGATGTTCCCTTGGACAGACGGACTGCAAAGGTGGAGGTAATCGTACCCATGCTGACAATGAGGCAACACTGTCAGAGAATGCCAGACTTCCCGTGGAAGGGGAGCTGGGAAGGGTTACAAGGAGAGAGTTGAGACAGGCTCAGCTCTCAGACCCTACATTGCAAGGCCTGAGGCAGGTAGGGTGGCACCTGATTCTCAAGGAAAGGAGGAATCTGTATACTGGGACAAATGGTTACTATACAGAAAGTGGACCTCTGAGGGAGAGCTGGAAAGTGAGAGAGTACAGCAGTTGGTAGTGCCAACAGCCTACCATCTGGCACTTCTAGCCATAGCCCATGATATTCCCTTTGCATTCATATGGGCATAAAGCGTATGAAGAGGCATATTATGCAGAACTTCTATTGGCCTGGAATTTCCAGAGATGTAAAAGGTTACTGTAGGACCTGTGAACAGTGCCAAAAGGTAGGCAAGGCAGGAGACAAGGTGATAGCTCCTTTGATGCCTTTGCATGTGATTGAGGAGCCATTTCAGAGGATAGCTATGGATATTGTGGGTCCTCTGAGTACCGCAAGTTCCACAGGGAAAAAGTATATCTTAGTAGTAGTGGATTATGCTACGTGATACCCTGAGGCAGTGGCGTTGTCCTCCATTGAGTCAGAGAAGGTGGCAAATGCTTTGTTAGAGATTTTCAGCAGGTTAGGTTTCCCAAAAGAAATACTGACTGACAGAGGTCCCAATTTCATGTCAGACCTGCTGGCTTGTCTGTGGAAGTCCTGTGGGGTGAAGCACATGAAGACCACCCCCTACCATCCCCAGACTAATAGTCTTGTTGAGAGGTTAAACTCTACAATCAAGTCCACGCTATGGGTATTTGCAGATCAGTTTAAGAGGGAATGGGACAAATATTTGCCTCATCTGTTGTTTGCTTACAGAGAGATTCCTCAGGAATCCACAGGTTTTTCACCCTTTCAGTTGCTGTATGGGCATAGGGCGAGGGGACCTCTGGATTGAATTTGAGATGAGTGGGAAGGTGAGTGCGAGTCTCACAAGGAGTCTGTTGTGGCATACGTCCTAAACCTCAGGACAAGGTTCAGGGAACTCAAGGGCTTGCCCCAGGATAATCTGGCAGAAGCCCAACAACAGAAAAAGGTGTGGTATGCCAGGAATGCTTGAGCTAGAGAGTATGCTGTGGGGCAGCAGGTAATGGTTCTCATTCCTGTCGGACACAACAAGCTGCAAGCAGCTTGGGAGGTACCCTACAGGGTGGTAAGAAAGGTAAGTGATGTTAACTACATGGTGGAACTGCTAGGCAGAAGGCAGGGGCACAAATTGTACCATGTTAACATGATAAAACCTTACCATGATAGGGAGGCCGTTGTGCTGAGTATTTGCAGTGGATTGCAGGAGGAGTCTGAGGGAGATTTGGGGACTTATCTCCTCAGTGAGGCTTGGGCTGATACCTCAGTGGAAGGGGTAGCAATGTCCCAGCAACTATCTCCTACCAGGTTCGAGAAATTTGAGCAGTGCTGCAGGAATTTGGGGACATGTTCACTAGGAAACCAGGGTGCACCCACCTGGTGCAGCACCAGGTGGATACAGGACCCCAAAGGCCTATTAGGCAGGCCCCTTATAAGGTGCCTGAGAGAGTCAAGCAGACTCTGAAGGAGGAGGTACAGAAGATGTTGGAACTAGGGGTGATTCAAGAGTCCAACAGTCCCAGGGCCTCCACAGTGGTGCTGATGCAAAAGAAGGATGGCAGCACCAGGTTCTATGTGGACTACAGGAAATTAAATAGTCACACAGAGTTAGATGCTTACCCATGCCTAGGACAGATGAGGCCCTAGATCAGCTGGGTGGGGCTAAGTATCTTACAACCATTGATCTTACCAATGGTTACTGGCAGGTGCCCTTGACTCCCAGTGCTAAAGAGAAGTCAGACTTTGCAACTCCTTTTAACTTGTATGAGTTTACAAAGATGCCCTGTGGGATGAAGAATGCCCCAGCAACTTTCCAAAGGCTGGTAGATCATATCCTAGTAGAAGCAGGAGGGTTTGCCCTTCTTTAAGTAGATGATATTGCCATCTACAGCCATTCCTGGCCAGAGCACCTTCAACATGTCAGGGAGGTGCTGGGCAGAGGGCAGAGTTGACCATTAAGCTGAGCAAATGTCAGGTGGGCATGGTCTCCTACCCAGGACATAGAGTGGGGAGTGGTAAGATAAGGCCAGAACCTGCCAAAGTGGAAGCCATTCAGACATGGCCTGCACCTGTTACTAAAAATCAGGTGAGGGTACTACAGAAAGTTCGTCCCCAGTTATAGTACCATAGCTGCTCCCCTCACAGACCTGACAAGGAAGAACTGGCCAGATAAGGTAGTGTGGACCCCAGCATGAGAGCAGGCATTCCAGAAGCTTAAAGAAGCTTTGGGAGGACCCCTTGTGTTAACCAGCCCAGATTACAGCAAAGGATTTGTTGTGCAGATGGATGCTTCGAACCATGGGGTGGGGGCTGTACTTAGCCAGATTTCTTCAGAGGGAGAAGAGCACCCAGTGGTTTATCTCAGTCATAGGCTCCAACCCTGATAGGAATGCTATGCAGCGGTAGAAAAGGAATGTCTAGCCATAGTGTGGGCACTGCAGAAACTTCAGCCTCATCTGTATGGAAGGAAATTCACTGTTATGACAAATCACAACCCCCTAACATGGCTAAACAGAGCCAGCCAGCAAAATGCCAAATTGCTAAGATGGAGCCTGGGGTTGCAAGCATATATGTCAGTGTAGCAGTGGGATTAGCAATGCCAATGCAGATGGACTCTCAGGACAGGGAATGGGGGTGAGGTACACTCAGATAGGCCTAACCCTCTCAAGCAGTGTTTCTCAAAGGTCACTTGAAAAACTAGCTTGAGTTCTCGGGGGGGGGGGGGGTGAAGCCTGCCAGCCTAGCCAGATAGAATTTTGCAGATAATGCTATCATTTGTAAATATTAATGTAAGGCACAGGCTTGTTGTCTTAGCTTGCCCAGCTAGGCTGAGATCTGGACCCTATAACTGTGCCAGTGGAGTGTCTTATTGTGGACCTGGAGAGCAAGGGAGCAACCAGCCCTGGACTGACTGTGATCTCTGTGTGCTCTTAAGGGAAATTGCACTTTGCTGTGTGTATTTGTTATCCTTCCTTCATATATGAGACGCCCTCTTTGGTGTTAGTGGTGAGGATTAAGGCTCCTTGATTGCTGGGCCAGGGCACGGGCGTCACACGGAGTTCAGTATATTTCACTTGGTTTGGATGAAGCAAACAGAGTATAAAGAGTGTTAGGATTTTAGAACTATGCCAGATGGAAGTTTCAGAAGAAAACATTCAATTTGCTTTAGCAATTATCACTGAAGTAATACATTAAACTTTGCTAAAGTAATTCAAAGTACAGACTCACAAAAATATTATTTTGCAAATCAAATATTACATTTTTATAAGTAACAAAGTTGAGTGAGCACAAAATGCAGTGAAAGTGTAATAAAAGTATATAAATTAAAAAGCAGTGAATGTAGCCTTTTGGCCATTACTTTTCAAAATTCTTGTCACAAACTTATGTACATTTATTCAGAGCTCCTGATGCGTATACTGCCTGAAGTGTTATTGTTTTATGTGTTCGTTTGCTTGCCTTGATAGACTCACTGGGCAAAAAGTGCACATTTTCATAGGAATCCCCTCTCTCCCCAGCAGCCACACTAAAAGTTGCAACCACAAAAAATGCAGACATTTTAGAAACTTTGTAGCAGGAAAAGTGCTGACATAAATGTGGAACCAGAGATAGCGGTGCAAAACACAGCTATCAAGATAAAACACTAGGCAGTACACATCATTAGCAACATAGTTAAACAACAAAATTAAATGTTTTGCAGCAAGTGAAAGTAAGCAAACAATCAATAATGCCCAACAGTGCAGGCATTAGGGGAAGTAATGAATCATCCAGGGTGGTGTGGCGGCCAGCACTGCAGGCAAAGGGCGTCCTGACCCTGGAAGGTCCATTATTTCTCTGTAATACCCAACCTGGTATTATTATGCTTAGAAAATGGGCTGTTAAATTATTTTGCAATTGTTTTATTATTGATAAACTCATTTTTTATATTTTTGATGTAAAATTGATCCTCTAATGTTTCAAAGTTGGTGCAGGATATGTAATGGCTTTTGGAGGAAGAATTTTTTCCACTTCAATATACGTTATGTAATTATTTAATGATTACAAACGTGCACACATGAACATGCATGCACACAAGTACACAGACAGATGCAGAGAGGCACAGTTTCTCATACACATACAAAAACTCTAAAACACATATTACACAGAAACAAACATACATATGCAAATATATCTAGAAATTACAATCCTGTATTCACTGTGTACAGCTCAGATGTTTTATTATGATTAGATGAATAAAAAAGTATAAATAACAGCAATAGTTGTATATCTTATGCCACTGCAATCAGACAAAAACTGAAAATCATTACACCCCCCACACACACACAGATATATCCACTTTGTTGACTATGGAAAGATTAGATGTCTTGTTATTAGATGGCAATCAGACATGCAAGCATGAGCAAACACACATACACGTCTTTGTAATTGCTGCTGCAGTTACTTGCTTCAGTTTTGTTATTTTTTTCCACTTGTTAACTACAGATTTTAATAGCCATGATTACCAATGGAAAAGGAAATGGCACATCCTTGTAACTGCTACTGTTGCAGTAGTTTAATTCTGTCATTTTTATTTTTTATTTTATTTCAAATTTCCCAAGTTAACTGTGGCTTTCTAGGAGTTGAGTTTAGAGAAAAAAACTGAAATGTTAGCTCGAGTAAAGGATTTCAGTCTTGACATATGGATTTTGTGCTGGAATATGAGTGGTTCTTATTTATCAGAGACTCTATGAACAATAATTTACTACCCCTGTGGACCATTAAGTGTCCAGTGGGGATTGGTGATTCTCCAAGACCACTTTCTAGAAAATGGTCTGTAAATTAAATGCAAGCAAGACCTGTTTCCCAGGCAAACCAAATATTGTGTCCATTATGACAAGAAATCTCCAGTTACTGTTATTAATTAATTCTTCACCAAACCAAATGAACATCACTCTGATAAATGTTTGATCCTTGCATCTACATTTTGGGGTTGCTAAATGGCATCACACAACAACATACAAGAAAATGGTTTAAGCAACATGCTGTACATCGGCAGCTTTCCTACTGCAAAGACTTACTATAATAATGTGGGCAATTTGACATTGCTGCTTAGATAGAGCACATATTAAAATATGTCCTCCAAACAAAATATCTATTTGCACCTTGGTCCTGCATGCAACATAGAAGGTCCCCAACCAGTGTATCAGTATTACTTTTCAGATACCCAGAAGGGAAAAACATGCAGGTGAATATTCCAAGACTTCAGAGGGACAAGGCAGGTTGTGTTGGGAAGTTAGCATAGGGAGAATCAAATTGCAGAGTAGAGAATCAGTACGTACGCATATAGGAAAACTTGAATTGTCAAAAAAAGGTGCCCATTGAGAAGGTTTGCATATCTGGTGAGAATGCCTTCCAGAGAAGGTATCCAAAACAGACTCCAGAAAGACTGTACATGTCTCAGTGACTGTGATCTCTGACACACACTCAGGAGGGTCCCAGATGAGTGTGAAGCTGCTGAGATAATAAGCACTGCCTCCAAATCAGAGTTATGGTTCTCTTTCAGAAGACACCGGATTGCCCTCTGCAGGTGGGGATCTGCTACTTCAGGTGTTTATATTGGGATATTGTTCATGATTGAGAGTATTGAAAACTGGGAGATAATAAAGTAGATTGTTTTCACTGAACCTGTCTGCCAGCAGGCTAGCTATATCTACAGCATTTGTGTATGCGGTGTCCTTGACCACCAGTTCTGAGTAGATCTGGGTGCTTCCCTTGAGACTGCGGACATATGTGAAGAAGGCCTTATGATTGTCTTTAGTAGATGTGGCTGGTTTGGACTCGAAGTTTGCTTTGGGGTATTTCACCAGTGCTCTTATTTGCTTGTTCAAGCTAAGGAGAGATTGCTTCCAATTAGACACCTGTTCCTTCTTGGTCCTGGACAGCAAGTTTTTCCTTTTATTATAGAGTTTATTTATTGTAGACAACTCAAGGGCAGCAAAGCGGCAGAACAGGTGGTGTTCTTGCCTCACAACAGGAGGTTCTCTGGTTCAACTCTCAGCTGGCGTACCATCTGTTTGGCATCTGCAAGACCTCCCTGTGTTCATGTGTATCTTCTCTGGTTCCTTTGGTTTACTCAAAAACAAAAATGGCCAGCACAAATAGCTACTTGTGTTGGCCATTTTTTGTTTTTGAGTTTCTGAATATTGGCCATGCACAGTTGCTATACTTGTGTACTCTGGTTTACTCCCACAATCCAAAGGCATGCACCAGATGGGTTGTGCACTCTAAATTTTCTATAGGTGTGAGTGCACATAAGTGTGTGCTGTCTAGAAGAATGACCACAACAGGGTTATTTGTCTCTGTTGATGTGACACCTTGACCTCACGAGAAAGAAATGGATGGGGTCACATAAGGGAGAAAGGGCTGTAGCAACAACAGAAAGCATCTTACCACCACTTGCAGTAGTGAAGGCTCAGAGGCTCACCTATATTACTCTTATAAGGAAGTAATGTCATCATATGTGTAGAGGCAGTACTTGTGACCTCAACCTGGAGGAGCAAACTGAGCTGGTTTGCACATCTATTGAGAATGCCTCTTTACCTCTTGCAGGAGATGTACCAGGTATAATGTATTGGTAGAACTCATGAAAGACTGTAGAGATTACATATCTCAGCTAACCTGAGAATATCCAGAGAGTCCCTTGAGGTGAGCCGGGGTGTTTGGCTTGGTGTAGAGAAGTCTGGTCCTCATGAGGTTAAGTGGTTTAAAAAATGCTGAATAGTTACTTAATGCTAATACCCATGAAGATTCACCAAAACAGGAAATCTGTTTGACATTAGTCACCCATTAGCATAAGGAAGTGAAGCTTCTTGCTTATGGTTTCACAGGAAGTACAAACAACAAGCCTGAGCAAAGGGGAACACATCTGTTCAAACAAGCAGTAAACGCGTTCTAAGGTAAGGTTGGGGACAGGAGAGGATTACTGGTAAGGAGAGCAGCCTGAGCTTGGATACCATGTCTAGTGTTGCTGAAGTCAGATCCAAGGTTGCATATAAAGACCCATACATTGAGGAATGGATAGAAGAGACATCAGATCAAAATTTAATCTCAAGTTTTGATGCAGCACTGGGCATTTCTATAATGCCTTCTGATTTCAAAATATGAGGAAAAATACTTCACTCTGTATATAATATATGAATGTATTAAATTATGTCATTCACTCTGACTATGATCTCCTGTATCTATTGTGTTTACCATGGGCTGAGACTGGGATCACTTCTCTACCCATTTAACAAATTCAAAATAAATTAAGACATTTGACAAATATCTTAATTTACAAAATAAAATTATGAACCTGTATAACTCTACTGGTTAAAGCATTGTACCTAATGTGGGCATCATGGCTGCTTAATGGTTAAGATTTCTGCCTTACAGCTAAAGTCAGGATTCAGTCTACATCTTCAGTCATGCCTCTGTGGGTCTTCTCTGGGTACACCAGTTTTCTATCACCTCCCAAAAACTGCTAGTTGACTGGCTATTCTAAAGTGATTATGTATATTAAATTTACCTTTGCCTTTGGGGCTAGGCTGTTGGTGAAAGCTGTCCATGACGTCCTATTCAATTACCAGTTAAATTAATAAAAAACATACAATATCCCTCCTTCTGTCAAATAATAGTTACAAAGTTAAAAAAACATGTTTATTAAAGGATCTTTGGTATGGCTGTGTTGTGACAGAGTAGTCAGTGATACAATGTCAAAGATTTATATAGTTCTCAAAGGATTTGGTCACTTGGCTATACCTAATGACAGCAGCATGTAAGACACAGGAAGTACAAACAACAAGCCTGAGCAAAGGGGACCACATCTGTTCAAACAAGCAGTAAACGCGTTCTAAGGTAAGGTTGGGGACAGGGGAGGATTACTGGTAAGGAGAGAAGCCTAAGCTTTGGATACCATGTCTAGTGTTGCTGAAGTCAGATCCAAGGTTGCATATAAAGACCCATGCATTGAGGAATGGATAGAAGAGACATCAGATCAAAATGTAATCTCAAGTTCTGGTGCAGCACTGGGCATTTCTATAATGCCTTCTGATGTCAAAATATGAGGAAAAATACTTCACTCTGTATATAATATATGAATGTATTAAATTATGTCATTCACTCTGACTATGATCTCCTGTATCTATTGTGGTTACCATGGGCTGAGACTGGGATCACTTCTCTACCCATTTAACAAATTCAAAATAAATAAAGACATTTGACAAATATCTTAATTTACAAAATAAAATTATGAACCTGTACAACTCTGCTGGTTAAAGCAATGTACCTAATGTGGGCATCATGGCTGCTCAATGATTAAGATATTAAGATTTCTGTCTTACAGCTAAAGTCAGGATTCAGTCTACATCTTCAGTCATGCCTCTGTGGGTCTTCTCTGGGTACACCAGTTTTCTATCATCTCCCAAAAACTGCTAGTTGACTGGCTATTCTAAAGTGATTATGTATATTAAATTTACCTTTGCCTTTGGGGCTAGGCTGTGGGTGAAAGCTGTCCATGACGTCCTATTCAATTACCAGTTAAATGAATAAAAAACATACAGTACCTCTCCTTCTGTCAAATAATAGTTACAAAGTTAATAAACATGCTTAATGAAGGATCTTTGGTATGGTTGTGTTGTAACATAGTAGTCAGTGATACAATGTCACAGATTTATATAGTTCTCAAGGGATTTGGTCACTTGGCTATACCTAATGACAGCAGCATGTAAAACACAAAGAGAAGTGTAATTTATAAGCTCTGTGGCGCATGTGATAAGTACGTAGCACTATAGTACAAGAACTCACAGTACATCATTATGCCTTACTGCTTACAGAACATGTAGGAAGAGAAGAATTTTAGAAGCTGGTACAGTATTCAACAGACAGATTTTCTGCAACTCTAACAGACTGACCATATACTTTTTCCACATGAATATTAATTTTCAGCCAGCAATTAATTATATTTTGTATTCTGAAACTGAATGCATACATAAAGATGGAATTTTGTCTCAAAATTCTCATATCTACAGCTTTTGGTAACACTTAATAGACCAAAAATATCCTCCTCTAACTTAAGTCCAATTATTCTCATTCATTTGCTTAATACCTTCACAAAATAGTAGTAATTTTTTAAATTCCCTCAAGATTCTGACTGGAAAGAAAAAGGAAATGAAAGGAATGACACCTTTATTGCATACACCAAGGCGAAAATATTTTACACTCAATTCAGGGAATATGGAAATAAATTATATACGAGTCATGCACAGCAACCCAATATATATATATATATATATATATATATATATATATATATATATATATATATATACATACACACACACACACACACACACACACACACACACACACACGCACACACACACACGCACACACACACACACACACACACACACACACACACACACACACACACACACACACACACACACACACACACACACACACACACTCAAGCTCACTCAGCAGAGAGCCTTACCAGCAGTAAAACTGCTGCAGAAAAAGATTCTGACAGCATGATACCTCTATTCCAGTCACTAGGCCTAATAACACTTGCATTCCTATGCTTTGTATGTATAGTACTGTACTAAATGCAGTGTTCCTTATTCCATCATGGTATCTTTCTTCCTGATTGTACATAGAAGGCAATTATCTTCGATTCAGACAGTTCTGGTCCTGCTTCAGTAAAGGGTTTCCTCAAAAGAGTTATACCACATTCTGAGCCAGTGTCGACTTGATTGTTTTTCATTTACTGTTTTCTGGAAATCCCTGACAATCCTTTTACATGATTAAATCTGTGCTTCATATTAACCATACCATACCATACCACATGTGAGTGCACAGACACACACACACACACACACACACACACACACACACACACACACACACACACACACACACACACACTCATCAACGCCAGAAATGGACTGACTGCTGGTGACTGCCTTTTGAAGATGTTTAATCCTTTGACCTTAACTAAAAAGTTCATGCAATTGTCTCCTTCCTGAAAAGAAATGCCACTCCAAACTAATAGCTCCCTTGGGTCATATTAACAGAATAACCTTAAATGCCTTTATTTGCTGTTCAGTAATTAAATGCCTTCAGTGTCAGACATAGCTGTTCTAATTAAAGCAAATGACATCTAATTATGGCAGCCAATCTAAAGACATTTAAAGAAGCACACTACTAAATTATGTGACACATACTTTATGTCAGTTACTGACACAGGAAAGGACTTCAGATCAGGAAGTTCTGGGCATGCAGCCAGAATACTCATATATCCAAAGCAACAGAGTTTCGTGCACCATATACCATCTGGGGCGGTAGCTAAGCTTGTAACATTTCCTTAATCCTTTGTCTGTAACAAGTAGTATACCATTCAAACTTTAGAAATTAAAATAATGAGTGCCCAACACCATAGAAAGTCAAACCTTGCTGACCTGATTCTTGTTCAGTAATTTTTGTAAAAAAATGCACTGAAGCAGTTAACATTAGACGTTTGCAAGTGTACAGAGAAAAGGCAGAGCGAACATTTCAGACATGGAACTGCTAGTTTATTGTGCAGTGTGGAATATAGACATCTTACAGGAAGAAGAATCATAGCATGTGTGCAAATCACTGAGGTGAGAAGAGCAGCAAATACCTAAGTTATCTGGTGACAGCATATGTCTTCAACATTTCGTCACCCAAATACCTCCAAAATGTCAATGGGCATCATTACAAAGTACTTCAGCTGACTTTATAACTTCAAATTTTCAGTCAAATTAAGACTGTGCATTGATATAAAACTTCTTGATACTCATTTTCACTGAAAGAACGATCAATTATTACAAATGAAGCTGTCATATATAAACAGCTCCAGAGGTGTTATAATGACGTATTTCTGGAATGCAAAACTCACAGATGAGAGAACCATTGAGTCCTTTTCTACATTCTTTAGCTAACTCATAATAAACTAGAATTACTGACAGTTTCTTTGGGTGTCATCAGATGGAAAATGAAATAAGCAGTAACCCATTTATGAAGGCTGTTACTTCTAAGAATAAGGTTTTCACTGATGTTTACATTCAACTTTGAAGGTTCTCTCATTACTCCATTACCAGGACTTGGCCAATCTAACTTCATTTACAATTATTTCAAAAAAGAAAACCACCAAGAACCGCCAGTATCCCAGTTCACAAAACAATGTTTTTATTTAGCCTGGTTAAACTAAAATAGTTTTGTCTAAAGAAAATACTTATACTTCAAAATAAAACAGAATAAAAGGAAATGTCTTACCTTTGGTATTCGCTTTCTTGGCAATGTTAGATTTTGATAATTACTTGGAAGGGAGTGTGATCTTTTTGGTTCATTCCTGTCACCGTTCTCTCTGATGTATATATCTGTTTAAAAATACAGCTATTTAAACAGATGCCTGTACAGATGTGTTCATTTATGAGTGAGGTCTTAGATTTATACAAAGTACACCTATCAATAATTTATATACTCCCTAAATTACTTAAATAAAAATAGCCAATCAACTAATTAATCACCTATTATGGTTTCTCTATTGTATATATCTGTTCAGAAAAATATTGACTAAAACAGATGGCTGTATAGATGTGTTCAGTTATAAATGATAAAAATGATCAACTAACACCTTAATACAAAATGCTTAAATGAGAGCATTTTGTTTGGCTCCATGGTGCAAAGAGACGGAACCTTGACTACTGCCCAAGTCCATCCATCGATCCATCCACAACCTCTTTTTCCCATTTTTGCACATGGGGTTGGAGTGTCACTTCAACAGTAGCAATCATCTAGAGCAAAGGTTTACAGCACCAGGTGTCTAGCCCTGCCGTGGTAGTACATCCACACCATACACTTGCACACACTTATGCCTATGGCCAATTTAGAGTGTCGGTCCACCTACTTGCATATCTGTGGAATGTGGGAGGAAATTGGAGCACCCAGAGGAAACCCACATGAACACAGGGAGGACATGCAGACTCCACACAGAACACACCCCAGCTGAGAATCAAACCAGACAACCTCTTTCTGTGAGGTGACAACACTATCTGCTGCACCGCTGTGCTACTGCAGCCAAAGTGACTGAGGTTTTATTAGTAGCTTCAGCTTTGGAGAGATCAGGAAGGGAGAGACAGGAGTGAAGAGCAATTATTCACTCCCCCTCATGGGAGGGGGGGTTGAGGAGCCAAAAGGGAACTGTGAATTCCCAGGTGGAGACCCCAGGAAAACCATTACTCAAGCCTCAAGGTTGGGGCAGGGCTGCTTCATGGCAGAACCCCTGGAAGAAGTGATGGACAGCCAGTGCAGACAGCCCATTGCATAGCTCCTTTCCTCTGCTTAGGTGAGTTTGTGCAAGAACATAGGGTCATAAAGTAACAAATCATTCAGCCAGTCCTGATCATTGCCTTAATGATGTCTCTTCTCATTCAAATGCCACGCTCATTAATGAGGAAATTAATTAGTCTATTACCGGGGAGGGAGCTGATGATCTGCAAGTGGGGGGATGGGAGCGTGCATAAATAAATAAATGAGAGCTGTTTGTGCTCCTCAAACACTACTGTCCCATCAATACTTCTCATGCTCATTAAATTATATTAATGTCACACAGAAACCACGAACCTATACCCTCTGGACAAATGCTAAAGCACCAACAAATGCAAAATAGCAATACAGCAAACAAAGAGTTCTAGTGCTGTGGCTGAACGATGACACAATTGTAGAATAACTTCTTTACTGAACAAAAGATGTGAGCACATTCACAGTGTATCCCACTGCTTCTTCAGACATAATGACAAATACACTACTTAATCTACTATATATCCTTCAGCAATCAATCTATCAATTAAACAATTTAAAAATTTAAAGTGATTATAAAACATATAATTACATAAATAAATACACATAAAATTCATCCTTAAATATATAAAACATATAAAATCTATAAATGTACCATATATATTCACTCAAGTCAAGTTTTTAGTGGTCTGCTTTTTAAAACAGGTCTAATTGGTATTTTATCATTAAGCCCTTTACCTTCATGGGCTTTCAACCTGACTATCCATTTACTCTCATTAAGTTCTGTTTTATTCTTAATATCCCCAAGTCTACTAGTCAGTTTTGTGTTTTCTACCATTATAAATTAGAAGTTATGTACCTACCATAACGTTCCATGTTAGTTGTCTTCTCTCGCCTTCTTTCTTGCTGGATGGGTTCGGAGCCGATCCTCGGCTCCGACTCGGCACTTGCTAAGCTCGAGAGTCACTTTTACCAGCTCGAGGCAGCCCCATATCCCATGATGCAAGGTGGTGATTACCCAGATCTCGTTTGGTATCTAGAGGAAAAAACTGCCTATAATCTTTCCACAAGGGAAAGAAGAACAACTAACCTGAGAAGGCTGTAAGGGGAACCCAGGTAATTAAGGTCCAGAGCTAACTGGTGTCCAAGGAGAACAATCTCCCAGAGAAAAAGGAAGTTCAAGGTCTGTCCAGGCTAGGGGGACAGGAGGGAGGGACGCAAGAAAGAAGGCGAGAGAAGACAACTAACATGGAACGTTATGGTAGGTACATAACTTCTAAATGTTAAGTTGTCAATCTCGCCTTCATTCTTGCTGGATGGGACCGCGTCCCTAGCACCTCTATCCTGGGTGGCTCAATGGAACAGACTCTTGAGGACTGTGGAACCAAAACTTGCCCTGTCCCTGGAGGCCAAATCCAATTTGTAATGAGAAACGAAGGTATGAGGAGTGGCCCAAGTGGCTGCTGCACAAATAGTGTCTAAGGGTAGTCTAGCCTGAAAGGCTGTAGATGTGGCTAGACCTCTTGTAGAATGTGCTTTAGGTTTTGAGATCAGTTGTTTGCCCCTAAGCTGATAAATGTTAGAAATGGTGGAAGACAGCCATCTGGATAAGGTCACTTTAGAAACAGGGAGACCTTTTTTATTTTCAGCATAAGAAAGAAAAAGCTGATCAGACTTCCTAAATTACTTCGTTCTGTCCAAGTAATATCTGAGTTGGTGATGAACATCTAGGTAATGTAATTTTTGTTCCGCCCTGTTGGAATGATTGGGAAAAAATACAGGAAGATCAACTGATTGGTTTAAATTTGTCTTAGAAGCAACCTTGGGCAAAAAGGATGGATTGGTTCTTAAGGATACTCTGTCCTTGTGGAAGACCAAGTAAGGGGGACGAACACAGAGGGCATGAAGTTCAGACACTCTCCTAGCCGAGGTAATAGCAACTAGAAAAAGTGTCTTCCAAGAAAGAAATTTTAATGAGCATGTAGCAGCCAGTTCGAAAGGGGGAAGTATCAAGGATGCCAGCACTAAATTTAGGTCCCACTGTGGTGGAGGATCCCTAACAGGGGGTTTAAGAAGGAACACCCCTCTGAGAAAGGCTTTACAAAGTTTGTGAGACATAATGTTCTGGTCTGCAAATCTGACATGGAAATTCGAGATTGCTGCCAACTGGACTTTAACTGTGGAAGAAGAAGAACCGGAGTGAAAAATTTCAGCTAGAAAGTCCAAAACTGACTGAATAGGGGCAGTAAAAGGGTCTATGTTCTTAGACTTTGCCCAAAGGGTGAAACGTTTCCATTTGCTAGAGTAAATCCTCCTGGTAGAGGACTTTAGAGAAGCTACTATGATATCTCTAACGGAGTTAGAGATCAAAGGAAGCCTGGCTAAGGAAGGAAGTGGAGCAACCAAGCGGTGAGTTTGAGGGAACGAATGGACCGGTGCACTTGACCCGACTGGTGGGTCAGAAGATCTGGAACTGGGTCCAGATGCCAAGGCTGCACCAAGAGATGGTGATGAAGGAACAGGAACCAAATTTGTCGAGGCCAGTAAGTGGCAATGAGAATCAGCTTGGCTCTCAAGATGGTAGCTTTCTGGAGTACTTGAGGTATTAACGGGAAGGGGGGAAAAGCATAAAGAAGTCCCCGGGGCCAATCCTGGGTTAGAGCGTCTCTGGGGGAATGGCCCGGAAGAGGAAAGAGAGAAGAAGTCTGGGCATTTGCTGTTTTGGGGTGTAGCAAAAAGGTCGCAGCATGGGCGACCCCACTTCTGAAAAATCTCTTCCACTGTAGATTGTTTGAGAGACCACTCGTGAGGCATGAGTATAGCTCTGCTCAATCTGTCCGCTATGATGTTGGTTTTCCCGGGGATATGCGTTGCTATCAGAAACCGACGAGAGGAGATCGCCCATTGCCAAAGTCTGAGAGCTTCTCGACACAAGGGATAGGACTTGGTTCCGCCCTGCTTGTTGATGTACCATACTGCAGACATGTTGCCCATGTGAACTGCAATTGTCCCTAAGGGAAGAAAGTTGTTGAGGGCTTGCAATGTTAAAAGCACTGCTCTCATCTCTAGGACATTTATGTGCAGGTGGTATTCGAACGGTTGCCACGAGCCGTGGACCATCCTGCCCTGATAATGCCCCCCCCACCCGATCAGGGAGGCATCCGACGTGACCGTGGCTACCGGGGCCGAGGGGACAAAGGGTCTGCCCTGATGGACTAGGGGGGAAGAAATCCACCAGGAGAGATGGCTCTTGCAGGTTTGTGTCAGAAGGATCTTGTGACGCACGGGTAACTGTTGGAAAGACCACTGGGTAAACAACATCCACTGCAGGAGATGCATGTAAAAACGGGCCAGGGGAAGAAGTGTGATGGCAGCTGCCATAAGGCCTAACACCTTCAGAACCAACCTGGCCTGCACCTTTTTGCTGCAAAGGATCATCCGAACATGTTTTTGGATATCTAGAATTCTTTGGTTTGTTAGGTTTGCTGACATCCGAGTAGTGTCTAGATCTGCGCCTATAAAGGTAATAGATTGGCAAGGTGATAAGGAAGACTTTTCGAAGTTGACTGAAATCCCTAACTTGCTGCAGAGACGTAGTGTGCAATCCCTGGCCTGGAGACGTTGATGCCTGGTGGTGGCTGAGAGGAGCCAGTCATCTAGGTACGGAAACACCTGGAATCCCTGACGCCTCAGGTGAGCCGTGACCATTGCCATGCATTTGGTGAACACTCTGGGGGCTGTAGTGAGACCAAAGGGCAGGGCTCTGAACTGAAAATGACTGGTCCCCAGCCGAAAGCGGAGAAACCTTCTGGAGCGTCTGCGGATTTTTATGTGATAGTACGCATCTTGAAGGTCTATGGAGCACATCCAGTTTTTTTTGCCCAGAAAGGGCAAAATCGATTGAAGTGTGACCATCCGAAATCTTGTTTTTTTGACAGACTTGTTTAGCCTGCTGAGGTCTAATATTGGTCTCCAGTCTCCCGTCTTTTTGGGGACCAAAAAGAACCTTGAGTAGATTCTGGATTCTAACTGATCTGTAGGAACTGGCTGAATGGCCCTTTTCTCTAGAAGCTTTGAAACCTCTAGCTTTGCAATTTCCCTTAGACCGGGTGGAACGTCTGGAAGGGATCCTCTTTGAGGGAAGGGGCTTTTCTCGAAAGGTATTTTGTAACCCTCGGATATGATCGACTGTACCCATTTGTCTTGAGAAAAGGAAAGCCAGGCTTCTGGGTACAGCGATAATCTTCCCCCGACTGCCTCCAAGGGTGGGCAGTCGGGCAACACCTCAGGGATGTTGGAAAGGCTTGTCAGAGAGAGGCTCTCTGCTGCCTTGGTTCTGCGGACCCCCTCTGCCCCTAGGGTGTTGTTATTACCCGCTTTGCCTCTGGGGGTAAACTGATCACGTGCGTCAGGCGTGACTCCCTGTGATTTTCGGAACCACATTTTCCCTCCCTTCTGACCTTTGGGGTAAGGTCTAGAAGGGGTGGAGAAACAGACTCCTACGGCAGGAAGAGTCTTGCCGTCTTGCTCGCACCTGGTCAATGTGTCCTTCATCTGAGGCCCAAACAAAGTAGTGCCATCAAAGGGAGAATTTGTGAAGGACGCCTTAAAGGGGTCTGTGAAATTGCAAAGCCGCATCCAGGACTGATGTCTAAGAGCCACTCCTGTGCCTGCGGCTCTACTCGCCCCATCGGCTGCATAAGAAATGAGCCGCATGGAGGAGTTAGTTATGGAATTTAGGATTCCCAGCTGAGAGGCAATCTTCTCTTGAGCCCCAGCAGCTGACGGATCCTGTACTACCTCACCCAATTCTCTGAGGATCTCTCTTTGAAGTCGGGTGAAGTGACATAAATAATTCAGCGAACGCATAGCAAAGGTCGCTGAGGAAAACATCCACTTACCATACCTGTCCATGGTCCTAGACTCTTTGTTAGAAGGATGGACTGGTACAGAAGGATCTGCAAGTTCCTTTTTGGTGGCGGCCGCCACCACCATGGCATCAACCGGGACACCATTCGTAAGAAACTGTTTCTCAGTAGGGGCCGTGATAAATTTAGAATACCTCCTGGGGACCGGTTCTACAGAATCAGGAGATGCCCACGCCTTTCGAGCTATCACCTCCATGAGGGGGTCGAAAGGCGGAGACACCCAGGAGGTGGAGGGTCGAGATCCAAACACCTCCAGGTATACCGACTCATCCTCGGAGGGATTAATGGAGGTCCAGTTTCCCCTCTGTTTTAGGAGTTCTAGGATGTCTGAAAAGGAGACATCCTCAGAGGGGGATCTTGGGGACCCCTCCAACTCATCTAAGTCGGTATCTGATGTCGTAGACTCAGGGGAGTCTAAGTGCTTCCTCTTGCAGGTCCTCTTACGCGGGGGCTCTCCTGAAGGATCAGGAGAAACCTCGGAAGGGGAAGTTCTTCCCAATGGGGAAACCTGGGGCGATGAATCTCTGGGTCCGGGAGCAAGAGAGTGGGAAGAGACATCTACAGGCACAGTAGAGGGAGGAGCTAAAGGAACCGACTGCTGACTAAGCTCGGGGGCTAGCACACTCCTCATCACCTCGAAGGCTCCCCTCCCAGGGAGGACCGAGAGACCCCACTCCAAAGAAACAGGGACTCCCGGCCCCACCGAAAAGGAAGGCTCCAAAGCAGATGTCAGCACCGAGCTCACCAAGGCCGAAGCTCCGATAGGGAGAACGGGGTCGGACAAGGGTCCGATGCCACTCGCCCCCTCGGAACCGACCAAGGAAGCCCGACAACCAGATCCCTCCAAGGAAGGTCTCAAGGAGGAGATAGGAGTCGAAGATGACGGAGCTGAAAGGAGTTGTATCGGATCCGAACCGCAACAATCACAGTACCAATAATCTCTGGCTCCGAGCTCTGTAGGAGAGTCGAAGGAGGAATTTCAGGAGGGTGTGGAACAGCGGTCGTCTGCTGAGATGGGCTATGGAGCATCTGGGCTAGTGCCTGTGATTTCAGTAGTCTACTCACCACTCTCTCCAAGTCATGGTCTGAGAGCCTGGAAGACCTTGAAGATCGGCTCCGATGGCTCCGCTCCGAAAGTAAGGGGGAGGCCGGAGCCGAGTGGATAGATTCCAGTGAAGAAGATCTAGACCTCTTTCTCGATGGAGCCATCGGAGCCGAAGAACCTTTGGTTCCAGATGGAGCCAACAGCTTGTCGGCTCCTAGCTGAGATAGAAATGTTTCGGCTCCAGCCGGAGCCGAAACATGCTTCGAAGCTAGGGTGTCGGCTCCAGCCGGAGCTGACACCGGTGCTGAAGCGAGAGTATCGGTGCCGATCGGTGCCGGTACTGAACTTTCCAAAAAGGAAGGATCAGCTCCAGACGGAGCCAATATCGACTCTGGAGGAGTCGGAACCAAGGCCACAGACTTGGACACCGAAGTCTGGGTCTTGGATGGCTTAGGGGGCTTACCGGAGCCGACCTTAGCCGGGGAGCTCTCAGGCTTGAGAAGACCCCTTAGGATCAATTTATTTCTACGTTCCTGCAGGACTCTCTGGCTGAAAGAGTGGCAAATAGCACAGGAGTCCTGCAGGTGTAGGGGTCCCAGGCAATAAATACAAGAAGTGTGACCGTCTGTCAGAGACATCTTCTGACAGCACGAGTCACACTTCTTGAAACCTGAGACCCTAGTATCTTTAGACATGATTGATTCCTAACACACTCACACACCAATCAGTCCAAAGAAATTTAACACTGACTAAATAAAAACTAAGTATAGTGAAAAACAACAACACACACACACTAAACAAATCCTGACAGGAGCTGTGTGGGAGGGTAAGGCCTAAGGCCTGAAAACACAGGAAAAATATGGATAAGGGAACAGGGAGGTAACAGGAATGGAGCTAAGTGAATAGAGTAAACTATAAACTATAAAGAGTAAAAATTTAGGGTAGTGGGATATCTAAATGTCTCAAAAGAGTAATGAAAAATCACTTACCAGGAGCTGGTAAAAGATGACCTCATTAGCGCGCAACGAGATCTGGGTAATCACCGCCTTGCATCATGGGATATGGGGCTGCCTCGAGCTGGTAAAAGTGACTCTCGAGCTTAGCAAGTGCCGAGTCGGAGCCGAGGATCGGCTCCAAACCCATCCAGCAAGAATGAAGGCGAGATTGACAACTTAACATCCTAAAGTTATGTGTATGTGAAGTACTCATTACATGTTTTGCTAAGGCATTCGTGGTGACCTGTTTCTGTATATTATATAAATGTTCCCTTATTCTAAACTTAAACTTCCTGTCTGTTTTGCCTATATAGAAGGCCATGAAGGCCACACAATAGGCAAGATATACTAAATGTTCAGAATTACAGGTGCCTTCTGCATGAAACCAAAAAGTCTTACCCAAATCTGGGTGGACAAATTTGTCTGTGGTATCTACATATTGACAAAAGTTACAGTTTTTACACACACTAACCCCCTTATTAAGACCTTCCTTGTCATTTCTAGGATGACATAACATTCTCTTAATATTTCTCATGTTTTTATATAAAAATGAGGGACGTGCTCCCACTATTCTCTTAACATCTGGATCCGCTGACAATATAGGCCAAAACTTTCTGTATATATCAGTGGCAACTTTCATATTATTAGCATATTTAACTGGCATTCCCCATGATATGGATATCTCCCCTGTTTAATGGGTTTGACTATATCCATGTTTCTCTCAGAGAAATATGGTTTGCCAGATGTTGTACTACTATTTCTTATATTTCCATGTTTTTAACTATTTTGTCTCTATGCTAGTCTCTATCAATGAATCTCTGTTCTAACAGACGTACTTCCTTATCAAAGTCTTCTTCTTTCACACATAATCTAGATACCCTCATACCTTGTCCTTTCATCACATTATCAAATATGTGTTGTGGATGCATACTTGGTCTAAACAAGTAACTGTTTCTATAACACTCTTTCCTGTATACTTCTGTGGTAACTTCTCCCTCACTAGGGCTATTAATAGTAATGTCCAAAAAGTCTAATTTACTGTGTGAATATTTCATAGTGAACCTAAGAAACACTGATGTCTGATTCAAATATGTCAGATATGTTTGTAGCAATTCCACTGTTCCTCCCCATAAAAGAAAAATGTCATACACAAACCGTCTATAAGATTTCACATTTTCTTTATATAAATCATTCAACACATACTCTTGCTCCCACTCTGCCATCACTACATTGGCATAGCTGTTAGCGCATGAAGTGCCCATGGCTACTCTGTGCTTTTGGAGATATAATTGATTCTCAAAAAAAAAAAAAATTATTCTCCAATATTATTTCCATTATAAATGCCAAAAATTCTATTTTGGCCTTATCAAAAGTGGAGAATTTCTCCAAATATTTCTGTAACATAGCTATGCCTGGTTCATTAGGTATGGCTGTGAAAAGAGATTGAACATCCAGTGTAACCATGATACATCCCTTTAATTCACCTATATAATGTTGCAAATGATACAAATTTTCTAAGAAATGCTTGGAATCTTTAACTATATATATATTTTGGTCTACTAAGGGGATCTAGACTTTTTCAAGATATATGGAAAGTGGCTCAGTACACCAACTTTTGCCTGAGACTATAGGTCTCATTGGTGGATCCAATGGACCCTTATGTATTTTAGGTGTACCTTGTATTATAGATATTAGTGGGTATTCAACACTAAAATAACTATACAACTCATATTCAAGTATTCTCAATGTTAGTGCTTCTAGTAAAGTGCTATTGATCCTAGCCATTATTCTATTTACATCATGTGAAGATATTTTCTTATAACCAACCAGGTCATCTAACATATTCTTCATTTTCAAAACATAGAACGCTTTATCCATAACCACAATGGGACCTCCTTTATCAGCAGGTCATACACAAATACTTCTATCATGTTGTAAAGACTTTAAAGCAGCCCTCTCATCATAATTTAAATTATAAAATTCTCTTCTACCAACTTTATCTGACTCATTATAAAATGCATCATACATGACATGTACCAATACATAACGTCTCATACACATTCTAAACTGGATGGTTTACAGGTGTATACGTGCTAGGTTTCATCAAATTCACATTCTTATTAGAAATATCATTAGGTGTATCACTAGCATAAATCATTTTCAGAGTTACTGATCTCATAAAACATTTTAAGTCCAGAATATAGTCCGATATATCAGACGATTGTGCTGGGATATATGATAGTCTCTTTTCCAGAATTTGCTCTTCCTCTCTATTTAGAATCGGACTGGAAATATTCTAGATCAATGATTGCTGCTGTTTGACCACATTTTCTTCAATGTTTGCGCATATGTGTTCGGAGTGTGGTCGTATTTCCTTTTGAACTTGGTCCTGCTCGTTGACCTGCCTCATTCCTTGATTCCCTTTACAGGGTAAAGGGTAACTAAGCGCTTGCTGCTTATTTTTCCCTCCTACATTTACAGCTCCACTGTGTGTGCTTGTAGGCAATACTATATGTCGTTGTATTGCCTCCAGCGATGCTTGCACTATTGAGATACTGGATGTCTTTCCCTGCAATTCCTCCACTGATAGCACCAATGTGTCTCCTTCTGTGAGGTCCGTTCTCACATTTGATGCATTTCCCATTACCGGAAGTTGTGCCTCAGTAGCCAAGGGACACTGTGTGGTGGGCGGGATCATAGGGGATTCTTGTCGTACCTCATTGGCTCCCGGTGTTCGTACAGTCCGCTCATTATTGGTTCTCTCAACCCTCGGCCAAGCAAAGATGTGGCCACTTGCAAAGTCCCTTTTATCTCTCTCTAATTTATGAATTTTGTGTTGTATAGCCCTTTTTTCAAATAAGGTTAACGAGTCCATGACGTTCCCTATATTTATATCTATTAATGCTTCAGGGAAATCAGCTTATAACTCCGTTTGTGTTTTAAGTATTTTTGCTGACCGTTCTTGTTCCTCAGGTGCAAAAAAGTTAATCATTAATTTTATACAGCTGAAACTAAGTTCATTGTTCAACTTTTACCATTCTGCCAATAGTGTGGGGTATGTATTCCCATATGTGGGCATTTTAAGAATAAGTAGGCCCCTCAGTATGATTCTCAAATCAATGCAAGCTTCAAAATAATAGCATTGCATCTGCAATTTATTTAGTTTAAAAATACAGTCCTCAAAATAATTAATTTTGTCTCTCAGTCGATTCAAATCAGCCTCTGATTTAGAACATATGCCATTACTTACTTCAGGTACATTATGTAACAAAGGGTTGCTCACCCTATTCAGGGAGTCTCGCAATCTTTTTTTGATGGTAATGTTTAAATTCAACATATTCTCCACTGGCTCATGTTACAAATTTATTTCCGTTTGTACTTCCATCGTTCCAGGGGTTTGGCAAATAATATCAAAGTCACACACAAACCTCGAACCTATACCCTCTGGATAAATGCCAAAGCACCAACAAATGCAAAATAGCAATACAGCAAACAAAGTGTTCTAGTGCTGTGGCTGACCGATGACCCAACTGTCGAATAACTTCTTTATTGAACAAGAGATGTGAGCGCATTCGCAGTGTATCCCACTGCTTCTTCAGACATAATGACAAATACACTACTTAATCTACTATACATACTTGAGCAATCAATCTATCAATTAAACAATTCAAATTTTTAAAGTGATTATAAAACATATAAATACGTAAATAAACACACATAAAATTCATCCTTAAATATATAAAATATATATTTACATACATACACACACATATATATATATATATATATATATATATATATATACATACACACATACACACACACACACATATATATATATATATATATATATATATATATATATATATTTTTTTAATTCACAGACACACATATACCAACAGACATATGCATTCAGGGAGAGGGATAGATACAGATATATAAAGTTTGGGGGATGTGGATGCTTGCTCCTTTTTGTTTTTATGACCTTAGAAGTGTTGCTACTTTCAGCTTACAATCTCTCAAGGTTTTAGAAAGTTTAGTTTTACACAATCCTGCATCAGTTAAATGACACCTAATGATTCACACTGGATCCCTTTACACCAACTGCAGCACCAGTGTCAGAGATCAAGAGGCTACTGACAAATCTTATCTTATTCCCTAGCCTTAACTATTTTTATTTATTTATTTTATCGTACATTTGTTGACCAGGCTAGTCTAACTGGATATATGTCCATTTTCAGTAGAGGCCCGGAGAGAAAAGGTCCAATATATGCAATTATACATTAAATGCAATAGCATCATAGCATACAATACATGCAAATAGCAGGAAGTGACATTAAAATTGATTTAGATCAGACATAAAAAAGTGTACAGAGTCAGCAAGAGAGAAAAAAAAACTTAAGATAACATTCGATATGAAAAAATAAAAATAGGGAAGATTAGTTATTTTTCATCATAGACCTGGGTACAGGCATACATACTCATGCTTGCTTACAGCTAAGTTGAAGGTGAATACTTCTAGAGTAAGTCACTCATTTAATAGAGCTGTCAGGCAGGCTCCTTTATTTGTTACAAATCAGTAACAATATCAATAAAGTTCTTAAACAACTGCCATATCCAAAAACTGAAAAAAAGAATGATTGTTATTACATCTGTTTGTATACTGATAATAACTCTGCATCATTCTAAGCGTTTCTACTTTATTTTCCAATTGGTTATGTTCCAAACCATTGACGAGGACTGTCATGTTACATGATTTAATACTTGGGGTGTTCAGCTCTCTTCAAGAATATTTGCTCTAGTGATATCTCTCCACTGGATGACATGATTTGTTTTGGCAGTCAAGGTTTTTTTTACCTCACTCAAAAAATATTTACTGTGGTAATATCTCTCCTGTGTATTAGATGATTTGATTTAACAATCAAGATTTTTACTCCCTTCAAGAATATTTGCTGTTACAATATCACTCTACTGGATTACAATGGTAGTATTTTGGTTTCCTTCTTTTTGAATGTTTCCAGCAACTGCCTGTTTGCCTTTTCAATTACACATCATCACAATTTTTGTAGAATCCTTCCAGGTCTTTAGGAGAAACCTGGGTATCAGAGGAAAAGGTGGAAAACCAAAGAGGAACATTCCCTTTCTTGAGAATCAGAATGAATCTCTCTTCCAGTCCTGTTTGCAAGGAGCCCTAGAGCAGAATTACTTTAGCTGCCTGTTATGAAGGGAGGCAAATAGGTCTACTTGAGGTGTTACCTACAGTTGGATCAATTCTTGGAAGCCCCAGTATAATGTTTCCATTCATCTGGTTCTGCTGAGTTTGTTGGCAAACAGGCTTTGCTCTGATTGAACATATGAAACCTAAAGAGACAAAATGAGCTAAGTTGCTACCTATAAGGCTATCACAGCAAGTATGCAAACAGGGTAAGATCTGACACCCCCTGTTTATTTATGTACCACATTTCTCTTTTCTGCCTTCACTTGTAGAGGTCCTGGGGACCAGAGATGATTCAAGCCATCAAAGCATTGATAACTGCCAACATCCCTCTGACATTTATGTGCTTCTGTCTACAAGCTTGAAGTTTTATCTTTTTGAAACTGCTCTCTATGCCAGACCTGAAGCATCTGTAATGACTGACTGGAGGGGAACTGAAAGGGTGAATTGAAGACCTGGATTGCAAGGTATTTATTCAACCCACCATCCAATCTACCTCTTTACAAATCCCAGCACTCTGATCTAAAAGGACAAAGGGTTTAGCTGCTCAGTCCAGATTGATCTGAGGTACCATTATATTGTCTTCATGTGTAGTCTGACCCAAAGGAAACAAGTGAATCAATAATGCCATGTACGCCAGAATTCATATAACCTCACATGCAGATGCATTGTTTTGACTGAAGAAACTCAGTAGAACTGCTGAAACATGTATCCTTTGTCTAAAGAAGAAATGCTCTTCCCAAAGCAGAGTCCAACAAACATCCCAGGAAAATCATTATGTAAGAAGGGGTCAGGGAAGACTTCTGAAAGTTGAATTGAAAACTCAGATTGAACAGACTTTCCTGAAAATTTGTGAAGGACTCTTGCCAGATGAAAAAAAAGAGTCTGAAAAGATAAGACAATCATACAAATATGGAAAAACATGAATGCCTTTAAGTCTGCAGTAAGCAGTGACTGGAGCTAAGAATTTTGTAAATACCCTTGGTGCAGCTGAAAATTCAAAGTGTAAAACAGAAAAAATAGAGTTGTGAACACTTACCATAAATGTAGATGTTCGAGTGTATTCACTGTTGCAGTCATCACATTTGGGTTATCCCTGCCAGGGTAGCCCTCAGTTGGTCTGAATATCAGAGGCTTAGTATTTCTGCATTGGTTGCTGTTGCTTCAGGACTGACGGCAGGTCGTCGGTAGTATAAAGTAAGGCAGCCGACGGCATTACATCAGTTTTTCTTGCCCTAACCTGTCAGGAGCCCCCAAGTAGGAGCTAGGTTCTGGTGGAGAAACCCCACCAGTAGAAAGTAAATACCAATATGTCCCTTGTAAGGAAAGAGAAGAAAAAGGGGGATGG
Source organism: Protopterus annectens (assembly GCF_019279795.1). Taxonomy (NCBI): domain Eukaryota; kingdom Metazoa; phylum Chordata; order Ceratodontiformes; family Protopteridae; genus Protopterus; species Protopterus annectens. The sequence continues at coordinate 1,398,359,639 of NC_056745.1, forward strand.
AGGGAGGGAAACCAGGACTGCAACAGTGAATACACTCGAACATCTACATTTATGGTAAGGGTACACAACTTTTCTATGTTCTTCGTGTTTCACTGTTGTCATCACATTTGTGTTGATTTCCAAAACTGAGGAAAGGGGTGGAGGCAGTCAAGGAAACTTGGGACTGGCTAGGATGCCCTGCAAGACTGCAGAGGCAAACCCTGGTCTGGATTTGGAAAAGAGAGGCAGGTGGTAATGTTTGGTAAAAATGTGAACAGATGTCCAGGTGGCAGCCTCCAGGATGTCCCTGGTGGAGACTCCACTGAGGAAAGCTGCAGAGGTGGAGGCTGCTCTGGTGGAGTGAGTCCTGACCCCCTTGGGGGGAGGCTTTCTATGTTGTCTGTGGCAGAAATTGATGCAGTGTGCTATCCATTTGGAAATGGTTTGTTTGGAGATGGGTTTGCCTTCTGCTCCTGTAGCAAAGCTAACTAGCAATTGATCAGACTTTCTGAAGGATTTAGTCCTGTCTAGATATAATCTGAGCTGTCTGTGCACATCTAAAGAGTGCAGGATCCTTTCACCCTTATTCTGTGGAATAGGAAAAAAGGTGGGCAAATGAATGGATTAGTTGAGAGCCACACTGTACACCACCTTGGGCATGAAGGATGGATTAGTCCTGAGGGATACCCTATCAGCATGGAAGATGATGAAGGGTTCCACAGCCATGAGTGCTTGCAGCTTGGAGACTCTTCTGGCAGAAGTGATGGCTAGAAGGAAAGCTGTCTTCCAGGAGAGAAATTTTAGCTGTGCAGAAGAAGCTGGTTTGTAGGGGGGCAGGGTGAGCTTTTCCAACACAAAGTTAAGGTCCCAAGCTTGGCTTGGTGCTCTTCTGGGTGGCCTCAAGTTGCTAGCCCCTCTCAGAAACTGTTTGATCAAGGGGTATGAGAAAAGGGGCTGCTTAGTGGGGAAATGAGCAGAGACAGCAGAGGCATGAATTTTTATAGAGGAAAAAGAGAGGCCACTGTGTAGCAGGCCACCCAGGATGAGAGGGAGGGAGAGCTGTGCCGTATTGGCTCCCTTAGCCTGAATCCAGGTGCAGAACCTTTTCCATTTGTCAGCATAAGACTTTCTAGTGGTAGGGCATCTGGCCTCATGTATAACATCTAGAACCTGTTTACTGAGGTTGGCAGATTGATTGGCAGTTAAGGAATAAGCCAACCTGCCAAAGTGAGTGTCTGCAATTGGGGATGCAAGAATTCCCCTTCACTCTGGGTCAAGAGGTTTGGAATCTGAGGAAGATGCCATGGTGGCAGTGGGGACAGGCTGCGCAGCAAGGGGTACCAGTGCTGGCAAGGCCAGTCTGGAGCAATAAGAATTGTCCTTGGCTTTTCCTCCTTTATTTTGAGCAGTACCCTGGGGATGAGAGGTAATGGAGGAAAGGCATAGACTGATAGATTGACCCACGTGAAGGACAGGGCATCCACTTTCTAAGTCATGCAGTGATGCTCCCTGGTGCAAAATTTGCTGAGTGGTTGGTGTGGGAGGCAAAGAGGTCGTCCTTTGAGCTACCACAATTCTGAGTTATTAGGGTGAAGGTTCTTCTGATGAGTTGCCACTTGTGTGGGTCCAGAAGATTTCTGCTTAATTGGTCTGCCAGAGAGTTGAGAGAACCTGGTAGGAATTGTGCTAACAAGTGGAGTTGCATGGCAGAGGCTGTGTGTCAAAGGTTCATGGCCAACCTGCATAGAAGGTAGGAGTGAGTCCCTTCCTGCTTGCTGATAGACCAGATCACAGTGGTATTGTCTGTTTTGATCAGGAGAGCCCCTGGGGAGAGAAGGGGTTTGAAAGCTATCAAGGCATGCTGGACAGCCATCATCCCTTTTTGGCTGATGTGCAGTGGTATTTGCTGTGGGCTCCATTGGCCCTGTATGCACCTGCTGTCCAGACGTGCACCCCAGGCATAGTCTAATGCATCTGTGGTGACGGTCTGGGTGACGGGGGGTGGAGAGACAGGTAGTCCCTTGTTGTGGGAGCATGCTTTTGCCCACCAAAGAAAATCTTTTCTGAGGCAAGGAATAATAGGTATGAGTCTCCAGGTCTTGACAGTGTTGACACCAAAGGCTTTTTAGGTACCACTGAAGTTTCCTCATATGCATCCTGGCATATGGAATGAGTAGTATGCAAGATGCCATGAACCCCAGAGCTTGCAGGATCTTCCTTGCAGATAACTGGGGTCTGGTGGCTAGTTGAGTGAAGTAGGCTGTCAGGAAAATTTGCTTTTCTGGTGTAAGGAATGCCATCTCGGACGCTGTGTCCAGGCTTGCTCCCAGGAGTATAATGCTTTGGGTGGGCACCTGTTTGGATTTCTTTTCGTTGATGGTGTACCATAGGGAGGTTAGTAGGGACTATAAAAAGGCCAGGTGCTTGAGCAGCTTTTCCTGGCTGTCTGCCTGAATTAGGCAGTCATCTAAGTATGGGTAAATCTGGATATTCCTTTGTCTGCAAAAGGCAATGGCTGGAGCCAGACATTTTGTGAAAACTCTGGCAGCAGTAGATAAGCCAAAGGGAAGCACAGAGAACTGAAAGTGGTGAGAGATCCTGCCTTGAAACGGCGATATTTCCTGCATAATTCCCTGATAGGAATGTGGAGGTAGGGCTCTTTTAGATCTAGGGTAGCTAGCCAAGCATCCTTGGAGAGCATGGGTAGTAGCTGCTGGAGGGTGAGCATTTTTAATTTTGGCATCACCAGGAAGGTGCTTAGAATGGATAGAGTGAGAATGGGGTGCCAGGTACCCTCTTTTCTGGGTACCAGAAAAAATCTGGAGTAAAAACCTTGGCCTATATGTTCTGCAGAAACTTGCTCTACTGCCATCATAGAGAGCAGGGAAAGGACTTGCTTTTGAGCCTCTGTCCACTGGTTTGGAGGTAGATATGGGAACCCTTTTGGGGTTGGAAGGGTGTGGAAAGAAAATCTGTATCCCTGGGACACTATGTGAAGAACCCAGCAGTTGTTGGTAATGGTGTCCCCGGTGCTTGCATGAAAGGAGAGTTTTTCTCCTAGGGGTTAGTGAAGGTGAGCAGAGGGAGGGGGTGGGGGAGGTGAGTCATTGTGAGTTCTTACCATAAGGGGGTGGTTTTGAAGTGGAGGTAGTCCACTGCTTAGATCCCTGCATTCCCTGTGGCTGCTGTCTTTGGGGTCTTGCTCCCCAGAGTCTGGGCTGGACTGGCTTAGTGGGAGTGGGACAATGTCTGCTGAATCTCGGTGGCTGGACCTGTAAGAAATCCTTAACTACCTGCACAGATTTTGCTTTTTCTTCCATCTTTTTTAAGACCTCTTCTGCCTTATGCCAAATAAGTTGTCTTTGTGCAAGAGGGCATCCAACAATTTAGATTTGACATGGTCTGGCAGGGGCTGTTCCTTAAGCCATGCATGCCTTCTAATGACAGATCAGGTGACTGCTACCCTGCAAGAAGCTTTTAGGGCATCAAAACCACAGTGCAAGGTGTGTTTAGTTACTTGACTTGCAGAATGCATTAACTCTTGTAACTCTTTACATTCTTCACAAGCAGGAAAGGAAGACATTTTTGTTTGAGGAGTTCCAGAGTATGTTGCTGAAATTTTAGCATATGGAACTGACAATTTAGTGCCCTGATAGCAAGAGAAGCTGAGATGTATACTTTTTTACCCCATCTGTCTAGTGCTTGGGTATCCCTATCTGAAGGGATGTGATTCTTAGCAGAGATTGCTTTAATTTTGGCCCTTGAGAAATTACCTCAGGGTCAGCAGTAGGATTTTTAAAAAGAAATTTGTGTGATTCAGGTACTCTATAGTACCTGTCTGGTTTTCTGGGTGCAGGAGGGAGGGTGTCAGGAGTCAAGCTGGATTCCAGGTAAACATCCTCCGCAACACGCAGGACTAGGGGGATAGCCAAGGGTCTGTGCTGCTGAAGATCTAAGAATTCCCTGAGTCTCTTTTTAGACTGAGGGTAGTCCTGACTCTCCCATTGGAAATGCTCCCTTAAGATGTGAAGGGTTTCCCCAAAGGAAAAATGCTCTGGGGGAGAGGCTGAAGAGATGGAATCCTCTGCATCACAATCCTCATAAGTAAAGAGGGGTTGCATGTCTTCATATTCAGATGCATCAGAGTCATTTGACTCTTGTTCAGACAAAACTACAGGGGACAGTTCTCTTTTCCTTTTGGAAGGGGTAGCTTGGCTTCCCCTGATCAGCATTATAAGGTCTTCCACCATTTTAAGCATTTGAGACTGAGGCAAGGAAGCAGGTGCTTGGTCCGTCAGTTTCTTGGGTGTGGTTTGTACCCTGGGCCTAAGAAACTTGGTCGTTTTTGAAAGAACGGTAGTCGTGAAAGAAGACGTTGGTTTGTGTCAAGAATCGGTAGTGAGAAGGACTTCCTTGGAAGCTGGTGCCTGCTCAGCAGCTCCAGACCCATCCAAGGTAGAGACGACCCCAGGATCCTTAGTCGAAGAAGAGTTTTGTGGCATACCTGACTACGGAAGGATCTCGGTAGCGGCCTGCAAATCCACAGAAGCAGGCATCAGGGGCTGCGAAAGCACCTCACTGAGGACCGGGGAACTGATGACTAGCTTAACGGGAGCATCGTCGGTAAGTCTGGACCTGTACAGTCTGTCTCTGTCTTTATCTTTATGTTTTTTGTAGGATTTGCTGACGGATGGCTTACCAAAGTCATATCGGAGTTCGAGGACTGTAAGCGAAAATATCTAGCTACAATAAGGGCCCAATGACGGACAGTTCTGGCACTGAACAAAGCACAGAAGCGACAATGTGAGACATCGTGGTCTGGGCCTAAGCAAGTGACGCAGTAAGAATGAAAGTCTCGGTGTGGTATTTGCTTTCCACAGGTGAGACAATTGTTAACTTTTTCTGACATCGGTTAGTGCAAGAAAAAAGGATCCCCAAAGGGGTACTTAGCTTTAGAAGACTTCAGCTTCAATTCGGTAGACGAAACTTAGGTAGCGGCCAACCGGCACTCGTGCAAACTGCTTCTGTTTCGGGCTCCACAGCAAGAAAGACTGATGTAATGGCGTCAGCTGCCTTACTTTATACTACTGATGACCTGACGTCAGTCCTGAAGCGACAGCAACCGACAAAGAAATACTAAGCCACTGGTATTTGGGCCGGCCCAGGTCTACCCTGGCAGGGATAACCCAAATGTGATGATTGCAACAGTGAAACATGAAGAACATCTGATAGTGTAAACCAGATAGAGCAAATTTTAGGAAACACCTGAAATGCTCTGCAATAGGAATTTAATAATAAGCATCCTTTAAATCCAAATTTACCATGAAAGCTAGACAGGTGATCACAGGTGCAGTAGACCAAAGAGGCAGTATCTTGAACTTTGAAATCTTGACAAATTTTTTAGAAAGTAAAGATCCAGTACAGGTCTCCAGGATCCTTATGGTTTGGGAACAAGAAACTGTGTAATAACTTACCATAATAGTAGATGTCCTACTGTGTATATGTCTTAATAATGTACTGAAGTCCAAGTGGCAGCCTTAAAGATGGATCTGAAATCAATGCCATTGATGAAGGCCCTAGAAGAAGAAACTGCTCTAGTGGAGTGAGCTGTTACTCTAGTTGACAGAGTCTTAACATGGAAGGTACAAGAGAAGGAGATGAACTTGGAAATCCAGTTGGAGATAGTCTGTTTGGCAAGAAGTCTTCTCAGCTCGCTTTTCTGGAAGGAAACAAAGAGTTGGTCAGTCTTTCTGAACAGTTTTACCTTTTCTAGTTGCCTATGGATATCCACTGAGTGAAAGGACAGATCCTCTCATTTCTGTTTTGTGGATTGGGGAAAACAATTGCCAAATGGGCAGTCTGATTAAGAGACAGCTCATTTACCACTTTGGGCATAAAGGTGGAGGGGGGCGGTTAGCCCTTAAGGAAACCCAATCCTCATGGAAGGATTTGTATCACCCTGTTTTCTGATATACCACATGCTCAAGGTGAAGTCTGAGAACACTTTTAGGGGGGCATGGGCCTTAAAGGTGAGAGAGCTCCTATTTGGCTTGTAAAAGGGGATCTATCTCCTTTATACTGATGAGTGCCTTGATTTCTCTGGGGGACAACTTTCGCTGAACTGTTATGAAGCCTGTCCATGCACTCCAGCCACTTTGGATGATTCTATGTGAATAGCCTGGGTAGGTGTGCATGGAAAAATGGAACATCTGTGCTGAGTTTCACTTGAAAGAGAGATATGCTACCGCAGTTCCTTTTTTAGAAAAGGCAAGAAAGGAATTTGGAAGTCCAGAGGCTGACAGTGTTGACATCAATGGATCTTCCTCATGAGTAATCTGGCATAGGGTATCATTTGGAAATGTGTCTGCCATGTACCATAGGGCTCTTAAACTCTTTCTTGATGAGGTTGCAGACAGAAGGAGCAAGGACTGGATGTGACTGGTAAGACAGAGAATGTGTGAGAGAAAGAAAACGTTCTCCTGAGGAAGGAAGGTTGTCATTGCCAGGGTATTCAGTCTGCAACCTAGGAAGACTATATCCTGGGATGGAGTCAGTGAAGACTTCCTGTGGCTGAGTGAATCCCACCCTTTAAAGAAAAGACATAGGGAATATGAGATGTAACAACAGATTTCCTTTGGACAAGGCCTGGATTAGGAAGTTGTCCAGAACAAAGAAAATGTGTATCACCCTGTTTGTTGATGTACCATGTGCCTAACGTGTTGTCTAAGAACATTTTTAAGGGGCATGGGCTTCAAAGGTGAGAGAGAGCACTTGTCTAGCTTGTAAAATGGATTTCTTCTCCATTCTGCTGATGTGTGCCTTGATTTCTCTGGGGATCAACTGTCCATGCACTCCAGGCCAGGTTGGATTAGTCTATGTGACTATCCTGGGTGGGTGTGGGTGGATGGAGCAGGGAAGGTTTCCTGAGGCTGACATTGAACACCAGCCTTTCAAGAAAAGACAGTGAATTTGAGATGTAACAGCAGATTTCCTTGGAATAAGGCCTGGATTAGAAAGTTGTCAAGGATAGGAAAAACTCTTATCATGAGTTCTACGAAAGGCAAGAGCCACAACTATACACTCTGTGAAAACTCTGGAAGCTGCAGACAGTCCGAAAAGTAAAGCAGAGAAGTGAAAGTGTGATAAAGAGACTGAAAACCTGAGAAATTACCTGCAAGCAGAGTGCATGGGCATGTGAGGTATGCATCCTTCATGTCTAGGGTGACAAGAAAATCCTGAGGAAAGATAAGGGGAAATGGGGTCTGAAGGGAGAGTGTCCTGAAGGACAGAACTTGCAAAAATATGTTGAGGAGAGAAAAATCTAGAATGGGTCCCCATGTTCCCTCTTTCTTGGGGACCAGGAATAGTCTTGATTAGAAACTTCTTCCCCTACCCTGTGGAGAAACAGGTTCTATTGTCCCCATGGAGAATAGGTCCAGAACTGGGGGGTAAGGGGGGTAAGGTGAGATTTATACATAGGGGGGGAAGGAATTCACTGTTTAGAGGGAAGCTCTTTCCAAGACATTCTGTAACCTTTTTGTATGATGGACAATACTCAGTTGTTTGAAGTAATGCATTCTCATGCTGGGACAGACAGAGTGAGCCTTTGGGACAGAGGGATGTGGGGAACAAGGGGTGACATGAGTAAAGGACGGAGGCAAAAGATAGTCAGTACTGTTTTTTTTCTGGAAAGCAGATTTTCAGGGTTAGAATCCTACTGAGGTTATTCTAATATCTTACTTTTTTAAGTTGTTTACCCTTTCAATGGGGGATTTGCTCCTTATGAACAAAGACAGTGAGTTGGAATGGATGGTTTATTTGGTATCAAGGTACTGATGTAAAAAGAATCTGCTTGAAATCCTGCATAACTTTGCCTTTTTTCTACACGGATTTAAAAATTTCAGCAGCAGAAGATTTAAAAAGGAGATCTCAGTGAGGAGCAAAGTCCAAAAGCATATCCTTGACATCTTCAGGGAGGGACTGGAGGCAAAGCCAAGCAAATCTGTAGATGACTGAACCAGTGGCATTAGCCCTGAAGAAAGCCTCTGCAGCACCATAGCTGCTTTTAATAAAGTGTCTGGCTATTTGGATTGTATTACTGAACATAGACACAACCAGAGATTTATGTTCAGAATCCTCAAACTCACCCAGAGTCTTATTCAGGTTTCCCAAAATGGATAATAAAAATTTAGTCATTTGTGCTTGGTAGTTTGGGTTTCTAAATGCCAGGGTGGAACAGGTATACAATTTTGGCCATACCTGTTGATGGCCATACTCTCTCTGTTAGATGGCAGCATACGGGATGCAGGGATGAGTTTGGTGGGTTTCTATAAAGAGACAGAGAGACAGAAAACTAAGGAGTCTGCTACAGTATTTTTGTACAAGTATTTCATCTCCTCAGGCACCTTGTAGAACAACTCTGGCATCTTGAGTGCAGATAGCTGTGAATCTGGGTTAGACGTTATGGAGGAAAAAGCATCCAGAAAGATTTCCAGGACAGGGGACACAACTGAAGCCTATGGGGCCCCTACTTCCAATAATTCACAACACTTTTTTCTTAAAGTCTCAGTGCTGTTTAGTGTCCCACTCAAAATGATGATTAAGTCTGGAGATTTTTTCCCCAAAGGAAATCTTTTCCAGTGGGGAATCTAGTGACAATGAATCCTCATCATCAGAGGCCAGTTGTCCTGAGAATGTATTTTGGAGGAATAAGCCAGAGAGTCCTCACCTGAATTTGATTCCTCCTCCTCCCATGAAGAGGATTCATGCTGTATTTTCAAAGGAGGAGGAGTAGGAGAAGAAGAGAGGAAGGAAGAAGGCTTCCCATTTAAGATGGCTTTGTATAAGCCTTGAGAAAATCCAGCCATTCATTGTCATGGGATGTCTAATGAGGAGAACAAAGTTTGTATTTTTTTAACAAACAGCAGTGGTGTGGAAGGAACCTTGTTGGGCCCAATAAGGGAACCAGGTACCTCTTCTCTGACTAGGATCTTAAGAATGCACTCTGGTCTTACGCAAATAATCAACCTGAGTTCATCCATCTCTCCCCCTGCAGTAAGGAATTCAGTCTCATTGAAGTGTGAGCAACAGATGCCATACCAGCCCCCAGTGGATATGCAGTAGTGGGAGTCTCAGAAGGATTCCAATATACTGCGGATTCTTGCTGCATCTCAGTGGGTACATCTGAGTTTGACTGGCAACCAAAATATCTGGTTTCAGTTTTTTGTACTTCTTCTTGCATGCGAATGGGACATCACAGGCCAAGGGTTCTTCTGTTTTTGCTAAATGCAAAGTTCTTGACATAGTGAATCTCCAAATAGATATTTAGTGTAACTAACATGTTTCTAAGGGTTTTTTCAAAGAAGGAAAATTTTATAGCTATAGTAATTGTGCTCCATCCTTAAGCAAAGCAAACACTGAGTGTGCAGATCTTTATAAGGAATTTGCCTTCCACAGTTGCACTTCCTCATTTTAGATGAGAGAATCTTTATGAAAAGAAACATTAAGGGAAGGTTCCCCAATGAGGCATTTACCTGACCAAGCCTCGGCAGTGGTAACATCACAATATTTAGAATGACATTAGTAAAGCTATTGTGTTCTGACTGACAGCAAGACAGTCTGAAGATTTTATACCCATATGTCTGCTTACGTACCATTATGCCCATGGGCTGAGGTCATACCCTGGATATATGGTGTGTCATGAAGGTTTTTGACTTTCGTATGCCCACTGGATGTCAGATTTTCCTTGGTAGGATAACCTACAAGCACTGGAATACTGTAACAGTGATCTAAGGAAGGACATATTCTTGAATAAAAACCTTTGGGACATGAGGAGCACAAGTTTCATGACTCCCCATAGCCGGCCTTAGGCAGAGGCCAACTAGGCAGCTGTCTAGGGCACCGCTCTAGCAGGGGCACTTTTCTAGTATTTATTTGCTGTAGGTAGACCAGGATGGTGGCACCAAGTGGTGTGGTGGGGGGAGCTGTGTAACCCTTTTGCCTTGGGCACCAGTTGACCTAAGGGCACTCCTGCTCACACACCATGTTTTGCAGAATAGGAAGAAATAAAGATGTCTGATTCTCTGGCCAGAGAAAGAGAATGGGATTCCCATTTCCCATTTTCAAGTGTACCCACAACTGGATTACTTTCTGAATCCAGCTGTCTAAAATAACCTGATGCTACAAAGGAAGGTGATGTCTCAGAGACATGGAAAGGTTGCCAGGGTGAAAGTGGGAGTAGTATCTGATCAAGTAGATAATCATGCTGACTGAGAGGACTGTACTTGATTTGTACAGGTCTTTTCATTTTTTAGAGCCTCCTTTTTGTTGCACTTTAAAATCCTATGTATCAGCTCTTTCCTACTTTAATTGCTTACTGGAAAAGTGAACTGAGAAGAAGGGGAAACTACTAATTGTTCTGAAAAAGAAGCACTGGAAAATCAGATACTACTTAAATCAGCACACTTTTTAGTACTTCAACTGCAGAAAGGCCAAACAGAACCTCTTTATCTAGTGAAGAATTTAAATTGACAGATTTAGTATCATCAAGAAGATTTTGAGAATGAAGCCAAGTAAATCACATCAGAAGCATCAGAAGCACACTTTACAATATATTATTCACAAGAGAAATAGCTGTCACAGAAGGATTTAATGAATTCTTTACCACAGGTGATGGAAGGTTAAACATTAGCTTATCTATGTACTCAAAGGAAAACAATAAAACATTAATAAATGTGCTTAATAGTTTAAAATTCTGAAAATTAAATTGCTAGAAGAACACATTTTCTTCTCAGCTTATCTAATGTTTTCCCATCCTTGTGAGTGGGAATGGAGTTAGCAGCAGTAACCTGTTTAGCAGAAGCAGATTTTGATAGAGAAATAACTTATGGGTCTGATTAGAAAACAGGTACTTGTGAGTCTGGAGTACCTTGTATAACTTGCCAGATTTCTTGGGAACAGGTGGCTAACCCCTGGGCTGAGACAGAAGCAATGAGAAAAACATTCTCTAAGTCATGTACGACAGCAGGAATAGCTGCAACATTAGGCATCTCTAACTGCAACAAATCATAATACATTGTCTGTGCATAAAAATGTCATTCTGCTCCCACTGAAAAAGGTCTGTATCTTTCTTGAGACTTTACCAAAGATGACTTCTTCAAGAGGGAAATCTAATAACACATCTTCCTCAGAATCAGAATTGTTTAGACTGTAGAAAGTCCTGAAGTACAACCATCCCCTGCACTGCCTGCCCTTCTGACAGAAATTCCATGTCAGAAACAGAAGTAACTCTTTTCCTTTTCTTGTCTGAAGAATCAGAAGCCAAGCAAAAAGCAGTAAATCCCAGTAAATATGCCCTGTCTATAGAAATAACAACAGGAGACCGAACGTTTCTCACTAAGCACAGTCTCCCTGAAAAAAGACTGACTCTTAGCAAGGACACCAGTTCCTGCTTCCACATCCTTATCCTGGCAAGTGAAGACCCTTTACCTGCAACATTCCCAGATACTTACAAAAATGGCTCTCCACGATAGAACCGAAGAGGGGCAGGACTGACACCCAAAGACTATTTTACAACTGTCTTTTTTTGCCTGCAGGGAACAGTACTACAATGGAGACCAGAGACTGCTTGATAAGAAACCCGAGGAAGAGATGTCGAAAGCATGTTGATAATTCGGTAAAGTATAATGTAGAGAACAAGTGGTTCTGAGTTACGTAAGCTACTGACGGTGCCTTATAAGAACCATATCTTGACCCAAACAAACAAAACTTTCAAATCTAAGAAAAATTTTAGTCAAAAATAAAATTTTCTTCACAAAAAGGATACATAATCATAAACATGACATCACCCTTAGGAATGTAATGACAGTCCCAAAACATTCACTTTCCTAGCTAAGCGCCATAATTTTAATAGACAAACACCAGTTTTCCCTAATATAATAATAGACAGTGGGAGGGTTTCCCTAACAGGGACTTATGCCCCATTCTTGAAGATCATTAGCTGACAGATCGTTCCACTGGGCCATAGAAGAAGCACTCTCTTCACTGGCAAAAAAAAAAAAAATGTTCTGGAGCTTTTGTTGCTGTACGGTCCTTTGTATGGAGCTCTGCTTGAATTTCTAACAGCTGGATCATGTGGGAGGCACCCTTAGCTTTATGCAGCTGATCAGTCACAGGGGTAATGCCCATACAGTTTAGACTACTGCAACAGTGCTCTATGTCTGGACATATGCCCTTTAAAAACTGTTACTATTTGTACAGATCTTCTAAAGATGAACATCACAGCATTTCACAGCTTTCTAACCATCAGTCTTCAGTCCCAGTACACTTTAGTGACTCTTATTTACCAACTAGCTACTGCCCACAATTTCACTACTGCCTCAAAATCCTTCTTTATTGATATTGTGAAATGTTGGCACTCCATCCCACATAACTATAAGTAGCAAATTTGTGCTATCTATGCTTCCTTCTAGGTACGCATCAGAGTTATGTTTTTTGGATAGCTAACTTGTACCTGCTTCACTTTACTACAGCTATACAAGAACTAACAAAGCAATGACATCCATTTGTATGCATGTATGAGAACTGGTCACACCAATACATGGCTCTGACCAGGCAACTAAAACCAGTAACAACAAGCACTCCATAAATCTCCAGTTCACTGTATGTATAAACACTGCAGTGCTCTTTCATTAAATAATGAAATATAAGTTAGGTGCAAAAATCGTCTACCTGTGTTCTTCATTAATTACTATGATGTGTGTTACTGTACTTTGTTTAAATTATGTGCAACAAGGTCAGGGATCGGCATGGACCACTGAGACCCAAGTCCATCCACCTAAATAAATAAATCAAAATAAGATTCAGTTTAAAAGGTAAAATAAATAAAAAAAATATTCCATCCAAAAGGTGATGGTAAAATTATGGTAGTGTAAATAACAATGAAAAATTATCATAGATTCAGGCAACATACATCTCCAGAATTACTTCTGCTTTCTTAGGCTATGAGAAAATAATCAGAGGAAATAGCAAATATGCTGTAAACAGACCTCTCGACCATATCAAATTCCTTGGTATTTCCCATGTTGAGGTGGAAAATAGTAGGGTGCCACAAACTTCTGCGTGGCCCCTTTAAATCCCGATTTTTTCTTTAGTCAGTCAGAGTCAGAGAGTTTGGGGGAAAAAAAAGTTATTTACAGTTGCAGCCTGAACCCGCCTGTGACTGGCAGCAGACGAGCTGCCAACCAAAGAATGTCACATCAACGTCTTGTTTGTGAGACTTGACAGATGTTACATCTGTAGGAGACTGCAACTAGCAATTCTAACATTCTCCTACCTAGCTTCATGTGGAGTGGTATAAGTTTCTTCGTACATCGCAAACCCTGATTACTTAAGGTGACCATGTCTTTTGTCAGGTTAAATCTAGTGCTCATTTTCTAGTGATTTTCTGGGTTGTATAGTTACTTTTCCTTATGCCTGTCTTCCTGCTGTCCTATTCTAAATTATCATCAAAAATGCCAAACAACCAACTAAACAAAGCGAACAGCTCACTGCAGGTAATGACTTGGTGCCAACAGATCAGAAAAGTTAACGTAAATAGATGGATCTGAAGAAGTTCATAAATTTAATGAATGAAAGTGCTCACCTGTGTTTTTAACTGAATAAAGACTTGTTCCCACTACAGTTATTTCCTTTACTATATCTACATTAACTTTTCTGATCTATTGGCACCGAGGCGTTACCTGCAGTGAGCTGTTCTCTATCCTAAATAATATCAGTTTTGTTTTCCTGCAATGTCTAAAAAAAAAGAAAAAAAGAAAGAATGACAGAAGGCAAGTAAAAAAGTGTTTTCTCTTTTTTGTTTCCTTCTCAGCCGTTATGCTACACCAGCAAGATGGGATAGAAGCTTCGTAGCATGAAAATGACCTGAAGTTTGCATCTTGGTTTTATTTTGTCTTGCCCATTGTGAAATCCTGATAAATTACACACGTCAGTCATTAAACTGTGTCAGAAATGTTTGACATTATACTTCTCTACAAAGCTGTGAGCTGGGACCCCTTCATGTCTGACAGCAAACGATTGCTGAATTACCTTGGATTCCTGTACACACTAGTGGCCTGTAGGAGAACATCCAGTAATTCATCATGGCTGAACAAGAACAGGGGACAGGTAGGCTTTAAAGTTCCGGAGTCAACACTTGGCTTCTGCTAGACTGCTAGCAGCAGGGGCCTGGTCGGATATTAACCATTAGGCTTGTGGGAAAGTCCAGGGATGAAATGAGAAGCAGTAGGCCAAGCGATTTGTGAGTTTCTTCTTTGAGTTTAAATTTATTGTAATTTTATTGTTTAAATTTATTGTAATTGGGACAGGAAAGAATGAAAATATAAAGTGTTTTATTTTGTTTTTTATTGGGCATGGTTAAATGTGCATAGGCTGGTGATTGCTTGCAATGAGTGGACTGGAGTTCTGTACCGAAGACATTAAATATAATTTACATATACATGAGCGATGGGTGCGGCAGCCTTCTTGTCAACATTTTATTATTTTGTTGGATTCATTGAACAGCGTGAAACATATCAGAAAACAACTGGGCCCTGCAAGAAGTTCTTTTTTTTTCATTCTTTATGTCATGTTGAGTTTTTAATGGCTGGTTGCCAGCTTAATGTCAGGTAGATTAGATGTGTGCTTTGTAACTTTCTACTTTTCATATTCTCCTGGATATTCTGTATATCAGCTGCTATTCTCACCATTTTTGAAAGTGGCAAATTGGGCTTTCCAGCACTAGTGTGCCCCAGGAAAATTGGCAGAGATTCTTGGAAATATTTCTGTACATTCATTATAGAGCAAAGAGCACATTTTTTTTATATGTGAAATTGGTGACGTATTTTGCAGTAATAAATAATAGGTGTGTTTTGACTGGCATTTATGCATTATTATCCCAATGGATATTGCCCTGTCTGAAACATTGATAATTGAGTTAATAGTGTGCTTTTTCACTTGTCTGACTGGGTGAAAAGTTCCCTTCTCCATTTAGATAAATTCCTTTATCACTAAAGTGCCCATATTTCTTGCTGAGTATGGTTCCAGATTCTCAGTCTGTTGTCCAGCATACTGCTTATTTTCAGAATATATTAATGATAGTATAAGAAATGTTTCCTTCTTGATATGTATCCAATTACAGGAATGTCTTTTCTGTAATGTGCATGTGTCATTGGAGTGCTTTGGAAATCATTGATCATAAGCTACATAGCATTTTTAATGTTTGGCTAGATATTAGGCTCCTTTATACAGTGTTTGCAGGATGCTTTGTGTGTATAGCAGGATGAATTGGTGAAATAGTGTTTAGAAGTTGTGTAGCTGGAAGTTGCCTTTTTTATACCTGTGTGTAATGCTGACTGTACTAACAATAATTCCTACTAATGTAGCATGTTCACCTGTATAGGATGATTGGATGTAAACCTGGCAAATCAGGGGAGAGTTGGGAGAGTAGTTAATGCAATCGGTAACTAGTAAATTTATTTGTGGGTGTTATGAGTGAATGAGGTACTGTTGTTATGCATAACTGTCATTAAAAACTGCTTGTACATACTTGTAGACATACTGCTGAAGGGATTAGTGGTGGGTTCTGGGGGACATGCTTCATTTTGGTGTTTGTGTGCATACTTGAAATTACTGAAGGGAATGGATCTCTGGGGAAAATGTTCCATTTTGGTGCTTGTAAGATGTACATACTTGAAACTACTGAAGGGAAGAGATCGCTGGGGTGGGGAAAATGTTTCATTTTTGTGCTTGTGCATACTTGAAACCACTGAGGGAATGGCTCGTTTGGGGAAACATTTCATTTTGGTGCTTGTACGTACTTGGAGACATACTGCTGAAGAGATTAGTGGGGGTCTGGGCCTGGGACCATATTTTGATTGTCTGTTCTTCAGTTTGCGTTTGAAAATTGGTATCTCACAATTCCATTGGAGTGGGTGTGGTTACATAATTATGTATGCAAATGTTATGTTAATCAGTGTACAGATTTGTACCTATTTTTCATGGGCTTTGTCCAGATTTTTGATGTTTCCAATTTGAGAGGAATGGCTGTAAATAGTAAAAATATTTTATTAATATTATGATGTAAATAGTAAAAGTATTTTATTAATATTATGATGCTTGAAAAATATTTTATTAATATTATGATGCTTGACAAAATAATGCAAATAAGACTATAAACAGTCTTGCTAGTTCGTTATAGCTGTATTGCATTTTTCTAAGATAACCTCTTCTAATCCAAACACACTCTACAAATAATACAATTTACAATATTATTTATTTATTTCTGGTAGAACAAACTTTAAAATTACTACAAAGAAAAATAAGTTGAGCATACTTAAAGTAAATAATAAAGCAGAGAAATTTATATCAGCACATATCTATGTACTAGTCAAACCTTCAAAAGATAGTGAAGATAAATAAGCAGTACTTCAGTTATGCAATGAGGAGTGTTAATCAATCAAGTGAATAAATTATTGTTCAAATCATGTTTCAGCAAAAATAAAAGTGTCATATCTGGGATTTAATTACTCAACATACTTTTCAGTTGAGAAGGCAACCCTTACACACATCCATTGCAAACAATTTACCCCTACGACAATTGACTTAACATTCTGATGAAAAAGTTGATGTAGATGGAGAAAGAGTAAATTCCCTATCCTACATCAACCACAATTAGAACTCTTACATTTGGTAAATATTTGCCAGTTATGCACTGTCACACTATTAAGTGGTTCCTCTGGTGATAAATAAAGAACAAAAAATGGAAGTGGCAAACTTATGCTTGGCAATAAAAGGCATTGTCAGACCCCACTGTGATGATGTGAGGTATCGCCAGCTATGCCAGGAGAAGTAGGGCAGTGGATGCGTAACATATGCCAGCATAGCTAGCTGGAGTTTTGTAAAAAAATATATGTCATTTGTATATCAAACTGATTTGTATAGGTGCTTATGTTGAAAATGTATTTGTAAAGCTGGTTGTATTAAAAATGTACCAACAGGGAGTCCTGTTTTACAGAAAAGAAATACACATGTATGTCAGACTGTATTCTAACTGTTGAAGTGAATATATTGTTACAGAGGATACTGGAAGAGAAGAGGTTAATCTCAGTCCAGCTAACTTTGAAAAATAGTCTGAAATTAAATTACCTGGTTTAGGCCATAAAACTTTATCTTTCAGTTCTGACTGCAGCCAGAGACAATACATCTGTGAAAACCAGGACTGGGAATCCTACTGTATTGTCCTTAGGGGTGAACTGATTGCTACTCAAGAATGGTGGACATTTGAATGGTTTTATAGCTTCCAGATGCTATAATACATCATAGCAAAGCTCTGTCTGTATGTATGGTAACACATATGTGCTAGATTCTGGTTCAGTATCTTGTAAAGGGGGTAGTGTGGGAACCAGATGTCAGATGACCAGATGAATGTGATGTAATTCTGTAATCACACATTAAAATGATGTTTTAATACTAGATGAGATAGAAGTCTCTGGGCAATTTGCTTTTGAAACCTGACACAGAAGAACCACTAACCTATGTCATCTTACCTACCTCTAGTAACTGAACTAGGGGACAGTCATTTTTTAGATCAGTTAAGTCTTGCATTTCTGTATATGTGTGAATCTGTCCATCAGTGTTATTTTTAGTATTTCCTGTGATTGAAACTCTGTTTTTTATTATAAACAGATATTTAATATTTTCATGTTCCTTTATTATCTATTATTAAATGTATTTAAATGTTTCATTGTGGCTTTTGAGAATGCTTTAATCTTTGAGAGTACTTATATTTATTTGGTGACACTGTGGCTGCTCTTGAAAGTCTTGCTCTTGGAAACGCTAACATTTGTATTAGTATTAATTTTACTCAGTATAAATGGGTACCCTTGTAAGAGCCTTAAAGTAGCTGTCTGGTGTCAGTGAATCTATCTTATAGTCTAGGCTGAGGGGGCAAAGCTAGTAAATCTGTGCCAGCCTTTCCCAGGTGTGTGTGTGTGTGTGTGAGTGTGTGTGTGTGTGTGTGTGTGTGTGTGTGTGTGTGTGTGTGTGTGTGTGTGTGTGTGTGTGTGTGTGTGTGAAAATCAAATCTCAGAGAGTGTGTGAGTCAGCTATTTGGAGCAGGGACACAGAGCACTGGTTTCACAGACAGGGTGGTGGAGGACTTGACTTGGAACACACAGGTGAGGACTCAACTCAACAGCTGTGTCAGTGGGGAGCCTTATTGAGGACCTGGAGAGAGACAGAGAGAGAGAGAGAGAGAGAGAGAGAGAGAGATGAAACCCTGCCCCCAGACTGAGTGTGTTCCCTGTGTGCTCTTATGGGAAAATGTGATTGCAGACAGCTGCATCTGAAAATACTGTGTATATCTATCTTTCTTCCAAGTGAGCATCCCTTACTGGTGTCCGTGGTGAGGATCGAGACTCCTTGATCAATGGCCCAGAGGAGGGACGTCACATATTTGTGGCAGTGACGGGATGTTAATTGAACTTCTGTTGCTTGTAGGCAATTGTCACTGAAGATGTGTGCACTTTCAGCAGCCACAAAAACATAGAGTTTCATTCTCACAACAGTTTCATTTATTTTTTGTTAGTTTAGTTTATTCAGGGGAAAGCAGGCAAAGATGTCAGCAGAGGATTATGGCAAGATGACAAAGAACCAGATGGCCAAGATGTGCGAAGCCAAAGGACTGGTGCATGCCAACCTGACTACAGAGGAAATTATTTCAGCCTTAGTCGCAGCTGTAGCCCAGACCAGCAACCAGGAGGACAACCAGTCTGGTGATGTGTTCGCAGCCCTCAGAAACAGGACAGTTCACCTTTTCCTCAGAGTACTTAAAAACCCATCTGGAGTTAAACAGACTTGAACTGGAGGCCAAACATTTAGAATTAGAATCAGCAGAGAGACTGCTGTGTTTGGAGGTTGAAGAAAATGAGAGACTGTGGCAGGCAAAACATATGGAATTAGAATCAGCAGAGAGACTGTGGCATTTGGACATTGAAGAAAATGAGAAACAGTGCCAACATGAGAGTGAGATGCTGACTCTTCATCAGAGCCATTGAGGTAATGGGGAAGGGAATAACTTAACCCCAGAAGCAATGCGAGTCAGTAAATTTCTTTCACAGGTTACAGAGGGTAATCATTTTGATAGTTTTATTCATATATTTGAAAGAGTATGTAAGGAGTATAATGTTGACCAAGGGATCTTGGTATGGTTCCTGACCCACTTACTCCATGGTAAAGTTGTAAACTGCTGTTTCTAAATTGTCTGATATTGACTGTTTAAATTATGACAAGGTTAAACAATGTTTATTGGAATGTTTTAAGTTAACACCTGAAGCTTACAGAAAAAAAGTTCAGAGAGTATAGATGCAAGGTAGATGAAAGTGTATGTGATTATATTGCTGAGTTAAGCACTTATTTTCATAGGTTGGTGAGTGGGTGTCAGGTCACCACTTTTGAAAGGCTAGCAGATGTTTTAGTGAGGGAACAAGCCCTTAGCATTCTGGCTGAGGACATGAGAATCTGGCTGGCAGACCACCGGGAGTTTAACTCTACAGATGAGCTGGAGAAAAAAGGAGATCTCTACACAGCAAGGAGGGCATCACTGCAAAAGAAGGAGATTCCCAGTGCTGCACATGGATATAATGGAACCCATGGTGAGCAGCCTAAACCACCCCAACAGAGTCCACCAGTAACAGGGGAAACCACTAGCTCATGTACGTGGTCAGGATCAAGGGTTCAATGTTGTAAATGTAACCAGTGTGACCATGTAGCATACAGATGTCCATGGAAGCAAGATGGGGAACAAAAGGGGGAGCCAGCAAGTGGGAATAACAGTATACCAGTGGTAAGTTGTCTAGAGACAACAGGGGTACCGGACTATCAATACAGTTTATATCCTATCTTAGTGGATGGAAAACAAGACACTGCTAAGAGAGACACAGCCTCTGACATAACCGTTGTAAAGCCTGCATTTTTTAAGGAGGAGCAGTACTTTCATGGGCAGTCCACTCGAGCCAGAGCTTTAATAGGGACCCCATTCTAAATGCGTTTGGCCAGGGTTCACCTTGACTGAGAGGGTGGAAAAGGAAGCAAGCAGGCAGGTGAATTTGAGGATATCTCGATAGATAGGGAATGATTTTGATAATGCAGTAACTTATGGGCATGTAGTTGCATGTAGTCAGGTTTTGAAACAGGCATGTGGGGCTGGTAGCCTCTGGGAGACCCAAAAAGACCCCATGCTTGAAGCCAGGGCTGGTGAGGTGGTTATTTCAGGGAGGCAGCTACCCTGTAGCAGTTAGCCTGAAGGTGAACCACAGCTGCTGGTAGGTACTGATGTTCCCTTGGACAGAGTGACTACAAGGGCAGATGTGAGTGGTAGTACCCAGGCCGACAGTAGAGGATACCAGACTTCCTGTCAGAGGGAAGCTGGGAAGGGTCACAAAGGTGGAGCTGAGACAGGCTCAGATCTTGGACCCTATACTAAGAGGCTTGAAGGAGGTAGTTAGGGATGCACCTGATTCCCAAGGAAAAGGGGAGTCTGTATATTGGAACAATGGGTTACTGTATAGAGAGTGGACCCCTGAGGGAGGGCTAGAGGGTAAGGTGATACAGCAGCTGGTAGTGCCAACATCCTTCCATCTGGCACTTCTAGCCATAGCCCATGACATTCCTTTTACAGGTCATATGGACATAAAGCATACCAAGAGACATATTATCCAGAACTTTTACTGGGCTGGGATTGCAAGGGATGTAGCAGAGTACTGCTGGACCTGTGGGCAGTGCCAAAAGGTTGGCAAGGCAGGAGGCAAGGTCAGATCTCCTTTGATGCCTTTGCCTGTGATTGACAAGTCATTTTAGAGGGTAGCTATGGATATTATGGGGTCTCTGAGAACCCCAGTTTCCACAGGGAAGATTTCCTCCATCAAGGCAGATAAGGTGGCAAATGCTTTGTTAGAGATTTTCAACAGGGTAGGTTTCCCAAGAGAAATAATCACTGACAGAGGTGCCAATTTCATGTCGGACTTGCTGGCGGTCTGTGGAAGCTGTGGGGTGAAACACCTAAAGACCACCCGCTACCACCCCAGACTAATGGTCTTCTGAAGAGGTTAAACTCTACACTGAAGACCATGCTATGGGCATTTGCAGACCTGTTTAAGAGAGAGTGGGACAAATATTTGCCCCATCTGCTGTTTGCATACTGAGAGTTACCCCAGGAATCCGCAAGTTTCTTTGAGTTACTATATGGGCACAGGGTGAAGGGACCCTTGGATTTGATTTGTGATGTGTAGGAGGGTGAGTGTGAATCCCAAGATGAGCCTGTTGTGGCAAATGTCCCAAACCTCAGGACAAGGCTTAGGTAGCTCATGGGCTTGGCCCAGGAAAACCTGGCAGGAGCCCAACAGCAGAAGAAGGTCTGGTTTGACAAGAAGGCTCAAGCCCGAGAGTATGCTGTAGGACAGCAGGTTATGGTGCTCATTCCTGTCAGGAACAATAAGCTGCAGGCAGCTTGGGAGGGAGCCTTTGAAGTGGAAGGAAGGTTAGTGATGTTAATACAGTAAACCTGCTAGGCAGTAGGCAGGGGCAAAAACTGTACCACATTAACATGATGAAGCCTTACCATGATATGGAGCATTGGTGCTGAGTATTTGCAGTGGAAGGCAGGAGGAGTCTGAGTGGGATTTATGGCTACAACGAGGCAGCAAGCAAAATGCCAAGTTATTAAGATGGAGCCTAAGGTTGCAGGCATATGATATGACAGTGCAGCACTGTAGTGGGGTCAGCAATGCCAAGGCAGGTGAGTCCTCAAGACAGGGTATGGGTTAATGTATTCTCAGACAGGCTCATTTCTCTCAAGCAACATTTCTCCAGGGTCACTTGAGAAACTAGCTTGAGTCTTCAAAGGGGAGAGAGATGTGATGTTGTGAGGTATTGCCAGCCATGCCAGGAGAAGTAGGGCAGTGGATGAGTAACATATGCCAGCATAGCTAGTTGGAGTTTTGTAAAGAATTATATGTCATTTTTATATCAAACTGATTTGTACAGCTGCTTGTGTTAAAAATGTATTTGCAAAGCTGCTTATATTAGAAATGTACCAAGAGTGGCTACCGCTGTACAGAAAAAAAAATACAACTGTATGTCAGACTGTATTGTCAGTCTAGCCTTCTTTGAAAAATAGTCTGAAATTAAATTGCCTGGTTTAGGCCACAAAGATTCTATCTTACAGTTCTGATTGCAGCCACAGACAAGATGTCTGTCAAAACCAGGACTAGGAATCCTACTGTATTGTCCTTAAGGGTGAACTAATTGCTACCCTGGAAGGGTGCAAGTTTTGAAATTGAGTTATAGTTTCTAGATGCTATAACACATCTTAGCAAAATTCTGTGCACATGGTAAGACATATGCGCTAGATTCTGGTTCGGTTTCTAGTAAAGATGTAATGTGGGAACCAAAAGTCAGATGACCAGATGTATGTGATGCCATTCTGTAATCCAGTAGTGAAATGATGTTTTAATACTAGATGAGATAGAAGTCTCAGGGCAGTCTGCTTTTGTAACCTGAAAGGGAAGAACCACTCACCTACTTCATCTTGCCTTGCTCTAGTAAGTGAACTAGGGCACAGTAATTCTTTAGATCAGTCAGAAAAATATAGTAAAATTAGTTAAGTAGTGTTTTTCTGTATCTGCATGAATCTGTCCATTGGTGTTATTTTTAATATTTCCTACGACTGAAACTATGGTGTTTACTGTAAATAGATATTTAGTATTTTCATGTTCTTTTACTATTTATTACTAAACATATTTAAACTTTTCATTGTGGCTGGCGTTTTAGAGAATATTTTAACCTTTGGGAGTACTTATATTTGTTTGGTGACACTATGGCTGCTCTTGAAAGTCTTGCACTTGGAATCACTACCATTTGTTATTAGTATTAATTTTACTCAATATAATTGGCTACCCTTATAAGAGCTTTAAAGTAGCTAGCTGGTGGCAGTGAATCTACCTTATAGTCTGGGCCAAGAATCTGTGTCACCCATTCCTGTGTGTGTATGTGTGTGTGTTTGTGTGTGTGTGTGTGTGTGTGTGTGTGTGTGTGTGTGTGTGTGTGTGTGTGTGTGTGTGTGTGTGTGTGTGTGTGTGTGTGTGTGAAAATCAAATTTCACAGAGTGCATGTGTCAGCTACTTGGAGCAGGGACACAGAGGACTGGTTTCACAGAGAGGGTGGTGGAGGACTTGGCTTGGAACACTTGGCTGAGGACTCAGCTCTACAGCTGTGTCAGTGGGGAGTCTTAGTGGGGTCCTGGGTAGAGAGACAGGAAGCCCAGCCTCCAGAATGAGTATGTTCCCTGTGTGCACTTAAGGGAAATTGTGCTTGGTGCAGAGAGCTGTATCTTTGTTCCAAGTGAACATCCCTCAATAGTGTCCATGGTGAGGATTGAGACTCCTTGATATATGGCCCAGAGAGGGACATCACACCCACCATAGTGAACCTTCTGGATATCTGAAAAACAAACATCACCAGAATTACATATTCTAAAGAGTTAAATCTTGCCTGTGATATAAATAGTACCTATTGGACAGAGAGGTATGCATCCCAGAGACTACCCCATTCTCTGGAACAGACTGCCCATCAATGTGAAACAGAGTTCCTCTCTAATCCAATTCAAGTATACCTTGGATAACTGGTTGGGGATCAGGAAATTCATCCCTTGTTTGTCACTTATATCTGTAATAGACACAAGCATACTGCAAATCTTTCATCTCCCAGGCCCCTGCTTGTAAAGGTTTCATCGCTCAAGCCTCTGCTTACACTTATCAGGGGTACTAAAACTTGTCAGAGATTTGGGGTGCATGGCGAGGCTTAAAAAGGCCCTAGTGATCATTAGCATAGTACACAGCTATGAACCTATGAACATTTTAAGCTACAAAGCACAGACAGCATCCAGGACATAAGTATATTCTGATAGACTAACAGCTTTAAAAGCTGTTAAACACATTGGTTTGCTTCTTATGTGCCAAAAGAAGTGTCTTACAGTATTCAAAGCTGTTTCTGTTTCTCAACACTGTTCTGTGGTGGCTGTTGTGTATGTTCTAGTGTGAGACTAGAGCATACCAGCTGAAAGCCATGTATAGCAATATTTATCATATACCCTTTTTATGTCAGAGAGGTACATAATAAACTTGCCTTTTCCTGATTTCAGAGCAAAATCAGCATACTCATGTACTACATTGCAAGTGCTAGTTGCGCACAAAATACAGATGTGCTACAGAAATTCAGCAAAATAAGCTGTACTTGAAAAATAATTATATGAAGTCATCAAAGTACAAATGTAATGCAGTGCCAATCGGCTAACAAAATAATTCATATGGAAAATAATAGATACATCAAAATGTTATCCACACAAAAAGAAAAACAATGCTTGGCTGAGCTGCAGTTTCCAGATTCTTTGCTAAAAAAACAAAAACAAAAAAAAAAAACAACATGAAAAAAAGAGCATTCTCTATCCCTGCAAAGGGGATTTCTCTTTTCACATAAGAAGCAGTGACCCTGAAGTAATAGGTTTGGAGGAGGCACAAATTAAGGGTGGGGAGCATTCCCACATGAAAAAAAAAAACACTTTGAGCAGTTCATTGAAGAATTTTAATAATTTTAATTAAATTTCCATCTAGCATACTGGCTGTTAATCAATAGTTATGTTTGTGATATGAATTTTTACATTTCTCATATGTGTTAACCAAATGATATGAGTATTTTTTCCTTCCATTACTATTATACATTGTAAATATTTATCGTAATGCCGTCTTGCTGTGGTTATGACTTAAATGGGACATTAAGATACTATTTTCACCTGGTTTAAAATGGTAACTAAATCAATAAACAAATTGCATTTCCTGAAAGGTTACACCCAGCTATCTTACATTAGGTGAAAAGTCACATAAGAGCAATAGTCATAACTTATTTTACAAAGTCACTAACATGGAAGTCGGTTACATGAAGTAAATCAGTGAGATAAAGTTCTAACTACTAAGAGGTTAACTCCATCAAAGGCGTATTGCAAGAAGCAACAGAAATTTAGTAAAAAGAAATATGTGAGATGAAAACATTAAGGCAGACATGACAACATGGACATTAAAACGATTATTCCTGTGCTGTTTGAAAGTGCTGAAAGTATTGAAAAATGAGCAACAGAAAAAATATTCATTTCAATGACAGACAGTGAAAACCTGCATATTGGGAAGAAAAATAAGAGAGCGAGGAGGAAACTCTAATATTTATGCTTCTCCAGTCAAAATGTGTTTAATGTAAAATTATATCAACTATAACATTTACTGCTGCTTTCGTCTAAATTAGAAATACAAGCGAAATTCACACTTGCATCGAGTAGACCTTCCAAATGTTTCTAACACTGAGTCACCTATTGTTAAGGTTAGTGTCTGCAGTATCTTTACCCCACCAAGAACTCTTCCATTTGTACAAGCATCAAAAGTGGGAGCAATGAATAAAGTTAAGCCACTGACTCATCTACAGTGAAGGTCAATAAAAACTAGTTGTCATTTTCATCCCTATTGTGTCAAGGAGCTCCCTTCCCTCTCTGCAAATAGGAGCAGTGTGATCAATGAACAAGGTATAACTGCTAAAATGGTTGACATAATGCTACAGAAAAAGACTGGTAACTGAAAGGTTCAGGTCTTTAGTCCTTGTTATCACAATACATCTTTGTGCTACACATATTTGCCCTGTCATTGTCTTACAGCTCTCTTAATTTCAGGCTGCAAAGGCCAATTAAAAATAGGTTATTACACAAACCACAAAAATGGCAAAAAGACAAGACAAAATAAAAAGTCTTTCGGCTTTTCCCGGTTAGGGGTCGCCACAGTGGAACTCCAGTCCACTCATGACTGGCAGTGGATTTTTATGGTGCAGAGTTGCCAGCTCGACGCCCAACCTTCAAAGAAGGCATGCCCATTCATGTTTGCACCTACCTGCATGTCTTTAGCATCACTTGACCACGGGGAGAACATGCAGACTCCAACCAAAAGGTGCTCCAACCGAGAAGACAAAATAATTAAAAAAATAATGAGATTCACTACTGATGAATGTGTTTGCATACTATGTATGTGTTAATTTCCAAATGCCAAAACATCAACTAGTGTTCAGACTAGTATCTCACAAAAGTCAAAAGCTCAATAATTTGTACTAAAATGGGATCTAGGACTGTTGAATGAAACTTCAATGGTCCAAATCCATTATCACTGAACACACTTTAACGAAAGCGCTTTCACTGAAAAAACGCTTTCACTAAAGTGCGTTAAAACAAAATCTATTTTTAAGCAGGGGGCAAGGTCCCATGTGCCCCCACAACCCCCTACTTTAATATTCTCACTCCAAGATCGCACTACAATGGGGAAAAGGGAATTTTCCCTTATCCTCACTGTAGTATGACTGACACAACAGGCATACCTACGTGAAAATCCTGCTTCGGTGAAAAGCATTTTCGTGTAAGTATGCCCACCCATTAGCAATTCGGTGAAAAGTGCGTTAGTGCAAGAGTCCTAGACCCCTAAAATGCACTGTTCTTAAATTATGTCACAGTGTCAAGGTTTGCCATTGGCCTGCTTTGCAGTGGCCTTGGTGCTGGTTTGAATTCTTAAAGTAGCCAGTACTCCACCTGGAAACAGTCACTTGGTGCAAATTCAGATTTTTAATTCCAGTCTTTGCCATTTTGCATGCTTTACAAAACAAGGCATAGGTTGAAAAAGGAGTAAAGTAATGTGACAAAATCTGGTATCTACATCTGGTTTGAATTTCAATGGCAACACATGCCTAAAACAAAGACTATGAGTGAGTGTAGTTATCTCACAGATTGCTAAGAATAACACAGACAATACAAAGTGAGATACATTAACACAAAAGCATATTTATTGTCGCATTTAGGAAGTCTAAGAATTACAACTGCAAAGATGACTACCTTGTCAAGAGAAATTCATTCATCATAATTAGAAGTCTGAGGATACTTGATATGGCTAATTTCATGACAGACAGTTCTGATATGTAGCTTCTATGTACTGATCCTAATATATCTAAGTTTATAAAATCAAAATGAAAAGTTGGGTATAGCTGCAGTAAAAACCTTGGTCAAATATTGGGATAGAAGAAATATGCCTCCTATAAACAATCTGATGAAAAGTACAGTTGTGTAAAATCTTACCATAATGGTAGATATCCTTCTCTTCACTGTTGCTGAATTCCTTACAATAGGGATCCCCTGCAAAGGGGGGCCCAATGGCTGGCCAGTATACCAAAGCCTTTAGTTTGCTAAGGGTATGCCATATGTCACAAGTATGCTCCCCATATACAGTGTAGTACATAAAGGTGACATCAGGATGTACCTTCCTAAGAATTTCTTTGCCACCAGTCCAAACGCCATTTTTAATCATCGCTTTGAACACTCACTTCGTTTGCTGGTTCACCAAGCAGTGTTCATATAAGTGCCCCATTGGGGTTTTGTTCTTATCTTTTTTTCCTTTGTTTTTGTTGCTTGCAGGGTTCATGTCATCCAGAAAGGGTAAATGCCAGGGCAGGAGACAGATTCCCCATAAAGACCGTCACGAGCAGTGTTTATTTTGCCTAGGTGCTTCTCACAACCATACACCCTGTTCTATTTGCCAGGCTTTCGTTCCAAAGACTCTGCATAGTTCGCTTTCCTCTTTGGCCATATATTTAGAGAAGGAATGTCTTAAGCTTTTGGCAAAAGACATTACAGAAGGAACTTCCCGCTCTGAGGGTCAGATGTCTACAAAAAAGCAGACCAAGAAAACTAGGTCTGATTCTTCGGCTCTGCCACCTCTGCTGGATATATATATATATATATATATATATATATATATATATATATATATATATATACATACACACACACACACACACACACACACACACACACACACACACACACACACACACACACACACACACACACACATTTTATACAGTAAATTCATACAGGAAATATTAGCTCTTATAGAGAAAATAGCTAAGTATACTTGCTTCACTTCCCCCAAATGACTTAAATATGAACTAACTTAACTAATAACATACACCACAGTTCAACTAACGTACAAATTCCCATCCCCCAGCTGCTGACAACATGTATCCTCAGCTCAACCTATTCATAAATATTCAATTAGTCCAGTAGATAATTTTGTTTCACTAAATGCTGGCTACTTCTCTTTCAGTTTTCTAGTGCTTTGTGTATACATAGACTGTAATACTGTAATATTATAGTTGTCTTTTTACTGTACAATTGCACTATTGAAGTGGGTATACTTTGAATCATTCTACTGCTCTAGTTAGCAAACAAATACATAACGATAAAAAAAAAAAAACAGATACAACACCTCTAATCTCAGGATTGACAATTTTATCTTATTTTATTGGGAATCATGATTACTTCATGCCTTAACAACACTGTTAAAAAGAGGAAAAGAAAATCTGCACAAATACTCTTGGGTTAAATCTTTCAAAAGAAGACAATGTCATAAATTTCCTGGCAGGATATTCCGTAACTAATACAAAAATGTGTTTTAGTGCAAGAACTAACAAGACTTCATTTCCAGTCAGAAAAACATTCCACATTCAAACTATAACAGGTCTATATTATATGTTCGAAGTCTGAAAACTTCGAATTTCATATGGCCGACTCCATAGGAGCAAAGTTTTTAAACTTCGAATGTACAATATAAACAAAATAAAAATAAAAAAACCTACCTGAATGTTCTATGCAGGGGGCAAGCCCCCCTGCTACTTAAATATACCAACTCAGAGATCGCACTACATTGAAGTGAAGGGAAAAATTCCCTACGGCGATCTCCGTTGTAACGTTCGATGTTTGAAAACTTCTCTTATACGATGTCGATCATATGAGATTGGAAGTTTTCAAACTTCGAACTTACGATATAAACCCATTATAACATATATACATAAATATTAACTCTGTATCTACAACTCCAGCTACCCTTTAGTCAAAGACCAATTCTTTTTTTGGTGTTACTAACTTTTTCTAACACTATACTCCTAAATGATATAACTGAGCAGCTAAACTTCCCAAAATCTTCAGAAAACTGAAACAGCACCCAATACATTTGACTGGTTACAAGATCTAAAATAGACAATATTGAAATCGTCCTCTTAAGAAATATTCACAATCTTAGAAAAGAAACTCTTTCCAGTTATAACTAGATAGCTTAAGCCAAAGCATGAAGCTTGGAAGACAAAAGGAGTGAAGTCACTTATAACCCTAAGAGACAAATCATGGATACAAAATGATACCTTTTCCATGCCCTACTTTTAGAAAGATTTCTTATGTGCAACTTAGCCAAAAATGTTATATGTATTCATAAAGTGACTTATACCCAGAACCAAAAATCTTCACTTTTTGTCCACCCACAAAATCCAAGAAACAGGTTAATCTAGTGACAGGCTGTACATAAAATCTCAACCCCCTATAACGAAGTCTCTATTAAATGCCCTAATAGTCAATTTACAGCCAATGACTTATTTGCTGAATATGCAAATCTATCAAATCTAGCACCAATTCTACATCCCATAAACAATAAGTCAGACCAAACTTAATCCACCATCCTACTCTACCCCTTAACACCTAAAACACATTAAAATTAATAAAATCAAGACCCTGATACAGAATATTCCAGTAGATGCATTGAGGTGCTAGACCTTGTGTATGTTTAAAAAAAGAGTATTAAAACTTTCCAAGTCATTTGCCACTGTTGGAAGATGCAGACACTCCAGCTCCTGTTCATATAATCCTGCAAGGATTGTCTACATACACTATTGCAGCACCTATTTAACCTTGTCCATTCACAAAAATTACCAACCATTTGGAAGAATGGATTAGCAAAATCCATTCTTAAAATACCTAAACTCCAGTCATCAAATGATATTTGACATATCACCATACTCCCTACACTCAGCAAAATCCTAGAGAAACTGTCTATATGTATCATACAAAGTATTATCAGAAGTACTCTCTTCTTTTAGGCACCGATACTGCTTCTGTACTTGTTGCTGTAGCACCACCACTCCTTTGTAATAGCCTACAGAGACTATACTCCAAAACAGGCATAAACTGAACCTCACTCGTACCTCCTCTACATATCCATACACCTTTACAAATCATTAGATTTAGCAGACCACATAATTTTCCAAGATATCCCGTTCTCCAGCATGATTAATCGAGCTACATTTAACAATATGTTTAAAACACTTTAAAATTAAAGTCAGATATACACCTTCTAATCTGTCTATTTTCCCCCTAACAAAAGGAATCCCATAGAGATCAGTCCAGGTATCCCTCTTCTCCCCCCCCCAACAAAAAGAATCTCCCAGAGATCAGTCCAGGTATCTTCCTTGTCTTCTGTATTTACTAACAAACTGCCTGCTGACTTGACCACTATCTCATTAATCTTATACACGGATGACACAGTCATTTAAAGGGCAAGGCCTCTTACTCAAACAAGGTTAACAGACATGACACTTCTTCTTAACATTAAAAAAAAAAAAATGAAGCAAAAACTGACTTCACTCCCTGTCTTGTGGCACATCCCCTTAAAACAGCACCATTTTTCAAATACCTTGACCTATATTGATCTTAATCAAAACAAGACTACTATTTTGGGGAAGGAAGATCTCTACCTTCGTAGCTTTAGGTGACAGGATGGCCATAAGCATTATGCCCCAATGTGAATGCTCCCTTCCAATAATATTCAGTATCTAAACAGAACCTCTTCTCTTGTCCATCCACAGCTAACAAAACCTGAAGATTTATAACCTTGGCTCCCCATGGAGAACACTAATGGTTTTTACTGAAAAAAGCTAAAAAAATTGCTGTACAGGAGTTACCTGAATTCTTGCCACCCTCCCTCCTCTTCAAACTTATTAAACTTGAATCCTTTCTACTTTTTTGCAGGGAGACTATATCACAGACAGAAACAGTACAACATCCAAACCCTTCTAAACATTGCCCCATTTTTTCATACCTCCCAACAATATGCTATCCTGTAGTCATCATAGCTTTTTAAAATTTTAGGCCCTATACTGTTGAAATCACTCACTCTTTAAAAAAAAAGAACAAGACTTTAATTCAGAATTTAAATTAAGTGTTTAAAGATCAACAGACATAATATTTTCTTTACATTGTAGTATGCTCATCAGGTTTGTAAATTGTCCACTGAGATTAGGAGACTGGCCTGGTAAAAAATAAATAAAACAAAATAAAAAGAATGCTATATAATCTGCTAATCATCATCCTTAACTCCATGAGTTGTGTACCTATTTGTTCCCCACTAGTAACAACATGGCCACTGAATCAGGGAAGTGCTAATGCATCACCCAGGCAGCAAGGAAGCCAAAGTGGCAACATTAACATTAACAAATATGTAAAAAATCACAAACAACTCATCTCTGTCCTCAATAACCTATCCTTCTCTCAGTCAGTCACCAACTGGTTTCAGAGTTACCTGTCTGACCGCCAACAATCCTTTGTATGGCAGAATGACATATCTCCCCAACTACCTGTCTCTACAGGGGTTCCTCAAGGATCCATCCCTGGACCCCTACTCTTCTCTGTTTTCACCAATAATCTAGCCTCTGCCACCAAACATGGCACACTCATACAATATGCATATGACTCAACCATCATCTGCTAAGCCCAGTCCCTACCCAATCTGCAAAAAGTCACACAGGAAGCATTTTCCTCTGTTGAAACTTGGTTATCCGATGCCCAATGAATACTCAACCCAAACAAAACTAAACTACTCATCTTCCAACCCACCAAACATACTCAAAACAACTCTCACTTTAACATCACAGCAAAAGACAACACCACTATACACCCAACAGAACACACCAAATTGCTAGGAGTGGGAATAGACAATAAACTAAAATTTGACATTCACATATCCATGACCATAAAAAAAGTTCACAAAAAAATAGGAGTGTTATACAGAAATAAGCAACTTCTCACCAAATCAGCAAAGATTTCAGTAGCAAATTCCCACCTTATCTCCACCCTACTTTATGCCTCTCCAATATATACCAACCTAAGGCAATGCGATCTAAACAAGCTAGAGACCTGCTACAACAAAATCCCCAAATTCACCACAGGGCCATCCTACCATAGTCACCACTGTCTCTTACTTGTTGAACTGGGCTGTCTTGAACTCCTGCACCTCCTTCAGTGGTATCAGCTCTCACTCGCTCACAAACTAGTAAACCATCCACTAAATGATGTCCCATCCCTCCAGAATCTACTCCAACCCTATCGCACCACCAGACCACTAAGATCAAGCAACAAAAATCACTTGCAGATCACTAAAGCCAATAACTCTGCTGGTGAAGCACTATTCTCTTGCGCCATAGCCAAATTATGGAACTCCCTCCCACCCACAATTACCTTTGTACCATCATGCACCCACTTCAAAACTTTACTAAAAGTGCACCTAAAAACATGCTGGCTATGCCCTTGTAACTCCCACTCTAATATCACCCACCTCATCCAACCACTACCTTTCTTTCCATCCCACTAAATACCTTGATTATAGCAAGCTTGGATGCTCATAAGCCTAGTACTTATTATACAGCAGGAACTTCTTATTGTAACAATTGTTAATGTCTGTTATGTACTTCGCAGATAACAATTCTAGTTGTCTACTGAAGTACTATGTTCTTCATCTGTAACTATGTTTGTAATTAATTGCTATGTTAATCAAATTGTTAATCACTATGTAAATCCAATGTAACTACTATCTGTTTATTTTAACTGTGGAGCTTTTCTCCCCGGGCCTCCGCTGAAAATGGACCTAAGTCCAGTCTGACACTCCCGGTCAACAAATGTAAATAAATAATAAATAAATAAGTGTACACATTGAATAAATCATCCAAAAATAAGTATATGTTTATCACATCATCCTAAAAAAAACTAATCAGATTTGCATCCCCAAAAACTATAATGAGAAAAATATAGACAGATATAGATAGATAGATAGATAGATAGATAGATAGATATATAGACAGACAGATAGATAGATATGTATCACAGACTTTAATGAAAAACAAACCCCATAGGTTGCAATTGTAATTGCAACATATGAAGTAAACAAAGCAAAAAAAAACATAATATAACTTTTAAAAATAAATATGTAGCATTGACATCAATTGGAAAATAGTCAGATTACCAAACCTAAATAACATTTACGCTAGGATTCATAAATGGCCAGCATACTGCACATTGCAAATTAGCATGTGTAATGGCAATGTGCAGGATGTGGGTAATTCAAAGGCACAGATAATATTGTTGTGCAAGAACAAAAAATGACGGTATGCAGCATAATGACATTGAAATTAGGAACCCCATGCAAATGAGCCACATGGATTTTGCAAATGACAACACCCAAAATGGCAGACCAATTTCGAAATATATAAAACGTGTGCACTTTGCCATGGTATGTACCCATTTTGACCATTAAGAATCATGGTGTACGTGACTGAAGTAATGCTAGGATTAGTGGTAGCAGTGCCTTAGTAGCATGTGTTTGCAGCTGGCACTGGAGCCAATGCCTGTGATGTTGCCTGTTATGGCCATCCACACTAGCAGAGGAAGTATAGTTAGGGACTTGGTTGAATGGTTTTGTTGAAGAGGATTAAGGAAAATTCATAAATACTAATATATATGTAGCTTTAATAATCGTAGCTACAGGGATGTTTCAACAACTGGGCCACATTTAGGATGTTGCAGGCATCAGGCTCATAAATACTAAACCAGTTCCTTGGCATTAAGCCACACTATGTGGAGAAACATACGTGGTTCCCCAGGACTGCAGATGAGTAAATCTGTGTGGGCATTTTTACAATAAAGCTCATTTTATTGAAGTCCTGTGAGCCATAGGCAATACACACATTGCCATCAAGGACCCACCTTGTCCATAGCTCCTGCAAAATATCAACAGGAAGGGCTTCCACTCTCTGAACTGCCATGCGGTTTGTAATGCCCACACCATTATTTATAATGCGTCAGTGAACCATCAAGACAGATCCCATAATTCACACATTTGGTGAGCATCTAATATAATGTAAAAATGTAGGGCCAGCACCAAACAGAAGTTGCCAAAAATATATTTATTGATTAAATAAACATTTTTAAGATACTAAGGGTGTCAGCCACCCCTAGTGATGCACAAAAGGGCTCCAAGAAAAGCAAACTGGTTTCGGCTGTACTAGCCTTCTAATATATACAAAAGTTACCTGCCAATGGATTCCCACAGGGTCAGTCAGTTGGCAGCTGCACACACACACACACACACACACACACACACACACACACACACACACACGCACAAACACACACAGACACGCACAAACACACACACGCATGATAAATAGACAGTTCTATACACACAAACATCATGCAAACAGGGAAAAGGCCACACATAATTATTGTTTACTATGTATTGCAGGTGATGCAGAATGTACCCTAAAGTTCTGGTTGACAGCCCCCCATCCACAACCCTCAGACCATGGTGGGAGGTTGACATATGGTTAAGGTGGTTACCTTACAGATGCACAGTGCAGGGTTTGATTTCCACATGGGGAAATTGGCTAGGTTTAAAATGGCCTAAAAGGGTAGTTAGCCTAGTACTAACCTATGAACCTATGAATCTATTTCTTTCTCCCCTGAGCCCCCCCCCCCCCTTTGTCAGGGCCAAACGAAAAAACTTTTCCAAAGTTGACTAAAATCTCCTCATAGCAGGAATAAGCAGCTTCATAACCAATGTCCCTTCAGTTGGAACTAGCACTAATGTCCAAGCCTTCAACAAAAAACTATATGAGCACCTACATAGCAATGGCTGACAGGACCAAATAATCTTCCATAAGGAAGAGTAAACTTGTCTGGTGGACAGCAGCAATAAACAAATTCTATAATAAAATAAGACCAAGAAGGAGAAAGTGCCAAGTTGAAGCTGTCTCTCCTTTGTCTGAACAAGCAAATAAGGTCACTGGTGAAAATCCTCTAAGGCTAACTTCGAGTCTAAATTGGCCACATCCACTAAGAACAATCACAAGACCTTCTTCACATATGTCCACAATCTCAAAGGTAACACCCAAATCTGCTCTGAACTGGTGGTCAATAACATCACTTACACAAACATCATACATATAACCAACGTGCTGGCAGACAGGTCCAGTGAAAACTTCACCCCCCCGTCCCCCCATCATTAAACTAGGACATCCCCAGCACCTGCCCCCCCCTCCCCTCATCACTAGGGAGCAGGTCCTTAATGTCCTCTCAAAGGCAAAAAAATACAGTCAACATGGGACCCAATAACATCCCTGTCTGTATCTTACATTAACTCAGGCATGAGCTCTCAGCTCCATTACACACCCTATTCAACCAAAGCCTGAGCACCTGTTTCATACCAGCTGAATGGAGGACAGCCAGTGTCATCCCTCTACACAAATGTGGAGCGTCCACTGTCCCAGGCAGTTATAGCCCCATCAGCCTAACTAGCCTGATCTGCAAGGCCATGGAACGCATTACCATGGACCTTATAAGCAAGGACATTGGCAACCTCCAAATGCTTGACCCCCACACAGTTTGGTTTTGTCAAAGGGAGATCATGCCTGTCAAACTTTTCGACTTCTTCGAAACAGTCGCCAAAGCCATGGAAGAGGGGAAGACAGTGACCACTGCCTACCTTGACCTAGTCAAAGTCTTTGACACTATTCCCCACTCAGGCATAATAGATAAACTCTCCCAGCTAGGCATCAACCCATATGTTACCAGATGGGTAGCTAAATGGCTCACTGATAGAACCCACTCAGTCAAAGCAGGGGATGCCAGCTGTGCTAGAAGACCTGTAATGAGCGTTGTATGTCAAGGACCAGTCAAGGGGACCCTACTGTTTGAGATATACTTTTCTGAGGTGCAAGCCAAAACCAGTAGTCTGTGGCTGACCAAGTCTGCAGATGACTGCAAGCTGGACGCTGTCTTAAATTCCCCTAGTGATGTGAACATTCTTCAAGAGAGCCTTACCCAAACTAATGACTGGTGCCAGAAGCATGGCCTCAAACTGAATGCCAAAAAATGCATCATTATCCCCTTTGGGGAAAATGGCATCCCCACTAATTATCACATTAATAACAATGTACCAAGCACACAATCACTTTTGACCACCACAATGCCTCTGTTGTATGGAAGGCATTCTACAAGGCCCACCTCATAAATAAGGGTATTTCATCCAGGAACAAGATCATAAAATCTTTGTACTCCTCCCTTATCAGACCCATTATAGAGTACAATGCCCCCTTCAGCATGTATCGTTTCAAGCACATGCAGCAGTTGGAAAGACCACAGAGGTACTGACCAGGAAAATCCAAGGTCTCAAACACCTATCCTATACAGATAGGCTAAAAGTCCTGTCTCTCTGCTCAGTCTCATACAGACTGCTCAGGGGTGACCTGTGTCTGGCATACAAGGCCATCTCAGACCCAGCCTTGATGGAGTTGCTGCATATCCATAAGAGAAACTCCACTCGAGCAACCCACATGCAAGGCCTTAACCTGGTCTGTGACATTAAGAGAACTTGTTAGCAGGATAGATTTGTAGAATAGACTCCCTCTCCATTTCAAACAGAGTACCTATCTAGTACTCTTTAAGAGGAACCTAGATGACTGGATGGGAAAAAGAAAACACACTCCTGGGAGCCCACCTGTGTCCCTGCTAGATAGGGGAATCAGCTGCTAACTTTGAGGGAACATGGGTGAAATTCTTGGCTAGGCTTATAAGGTCCTCTGGGCCAACATCCTAGTATTCTATGAAGTTATGAACCTATAATGCTCAATGATGCAGTGCATTCAGAAATACAAATTATAGAGTAGCATGCGTTTGGTTTACTAAAGGGTGAATTCTGTTGTCTAGACATGTCAGAAGGGACACCACTATATAGTACTGACATCTGCAGCAAGTTCTTTGTCATTTTCCTTATCTGCAAGATCTTTTGTCATGAGTGCCATGCTGCATAACATGGCAATTGCATAAACAGATGGAGAGCTTTCCATATTCATTGTACCAGCAGGTGAAGATTAATTTGGACAGATGGGGTGGAACATGCAGATGCAATACCACAGCTGAGGCAGAGGCAGGTGCAAAATAGTGCAGCATTGAGTGAAAGGCAGACTCTACATAGACAGCACAGAATAAAATGATGTATGCATTAAATCACATACACTATGCACTACAATACATGGACTGGGCACCTCATGTATTAGACATCAAGCCATACCCACATAGTTTGGGGGGGGCACGGCACAGTCATCATAATTTGTGAAGTTAGGAGAGAAACGGTTACAGGTAACTACAATACTATGAAATGGGGTAGAGTCATGGAGGTGAACATGGTAGCTACATATTCTGGGAGCCTGAGGGTAGTCAGAGATCACATCCTTCAATGTCAGGGCTTGATGCACTCTACAGCAGGGAACATGTAGAACTACAGGACTATGACCATCCACCCTTATAGGGCATAATAAATGCTGATCCTGGTAAGTGCCATTGCCCACAATTTGGTTAGCAACCACAACCGGGGGTGGAAGGCTGAATGCCCACAGGTGACAGAGAAAGATAGAACTACAGCAATGTATATTTGTGTATGCAGCCTGTTAGGGCATCCCAGATGTTGTCAGAGGAGTATCGTTGGCCAAGACCTGGATAACACCTTTGCTGGGGGTTGCAAGCTGTATGCCAACAAGTAACATTGCCTCATGAACAGCATCTGCAGTTTGACTTCAGATGGTCTGTGGCTGACCTTTTTGCATATTGACCCACATGGCTTGTGGAGGCAGACTAGATGACAGCTGCAGTGCACATCATGGTCGACACCTATGGAGGTAATAACTGCTACCAGAGACCTCAGTAGCATTATGTACTCCCTGTCATTACAGTCCATGTCACTGTGCAGCCTCGTCTATCTAAGCATAGCACGTGCTCACCATCTCCACAATAATGTGAGTAGCAGCTGTTTGCACTTAAATCACTGACACACACATCTGCTAGTTAATGTGTGTTTTAGCCATATCCTGGAGATATGGTGGCAGCTAACTCCTCTGTGTGTATCACCATGCCTGCTATGTACACCTTTGAGGTGGAGCACATTTTGGGATACCTTGTGCAGTGGGGAAATAAGTGGAGCTCATGATGGACTATCAGGTACAAAATGCCCTCAAGGCCCTGCGAGGTCATCTGCCCTGCCTGCACTTCTACAGGGGCTTCTGGAACAGTGAATGTGGTAGATCCCTTTCATTATTTGTGTTGCAAACAGTGCTACTATGTCACTGAACCATGCAGCAACCATACTGCCATTGTTGTCAGCGCAGGTGCCTTGCTGACTTCAGGCATAATTTGTCCTGTTGTAGTGCATCCTCCACCAGTGGATCCTATGAAGTAGGAACATGTATGACACTTTTTCCCACGTGCACACACACACACACACACACACACACACACACACACACACACTGCTATAATCCCCTGTTGCATGCATTCTACTATACATCAAATACAGCTACAGTATTTGTTGACAGATATACCTTATTATGCAGGTTGTTTCAGCTGCAGAATAGATGTGCCTGGATGATGGACAGATATGCAAGTGGGCCTTGGTCAATCCTTCTCTTCAAACATGCAATGGATTCTATTAACTATTTCTAACCTAGTGCTTCCTCAGCTCTAACACTGATGGTTGATGCCACCCTGCTTCTATAACCATGCTAAACCACTAGGTATGAGAGGCTGTTCCCCCTGGCCAGTGAATTCAAGCAATACTCTTCAGTTTCAGAGTGTTGCTTTGTTTTTGGTGGCCCACCCTCTCTCTGTGGTAGACCTGTCTGTTGAAATTTCCCACGACTTTTCTTTTGCATGAACTATAGTAAAAGAAACATTTCATCTACATGTAGTAGAGACCTATTATGACCACCCACAGCATTCATATCCTGCATTAGTCTCTTTCAACTCTAGTTTCAATAATGTTTCGTATGCCACATGCCATATTTGTGGAAGGCCTGTATTACTTCATTCACCTCGATAGTAAATTGTTTACAGTTATCTTTTTTGGGTGGTTGGTCATGCCAGGACAAGTTTAGCTGCAGACAAAACAAGGTGATGAGTATGTATGTTATGCCACAGAATACCATTAACCATGACCATAGTCCCCATTTACCTGGTTATCAGCTGCAGTTAATGTTCTGCACAGCCTTTCTCCCAGTTTATATACTGTAACATTCCTGAGTGTGTGGCTTTGCCACACACTGATACTTCTGGCATATCTCAAAAAGGTTTCCATTTTATACAGTTGTTCCTTGACAGCCACAGGCAGATGATATACTGCCATGCCAGTATCATGGTTTCCCATGTAAACATAAGCCATAACATCTGCCTCACTGTCAGTAACATCCACCATAGGGCTTGTTGTTCTTGCTGGGGTAATTTACCAGGAAGGACTCCTTCCTTCACTCCGTGAAGCACTAAAAATGGAAAATAATGAGACATGCTGTGCAAAATAGTGCTTACTCTTTATATCATGCTAACAAAAGACAATTAGCATGGCCGATATGCTAATGAAGCTAGTTAATGCCACTGTCTGTGAATCACTGTCATTGTGCACAGCACTATTCAAACATGCTGGTGACAGCTATGTACATCATGGTGACCACAAAGCATGTCACTAGAATACTTGTGCACACAGTATTTATGTGCCTAAATAGCTGCTGCTGTGCAGCATTATATTAGTATTTAGTGACACACTGTAGTGCTTTAGACATACTGTGACATTTCACTGCATTACTACATTGTGTGACATGTGACCCATCAGCATGCATCCACATGCTCAGGGTTATAATTTTGCTGCTTGTGTGGACCTGAGTGAGACACCATATGGCTACTTACGGTACTGTAGAATGCAGATCTACAGGATGATATGCCAGGGAGAGAACGATTTTCACAGGAACTTTAGGGAGTGTCTACTGGGTGTACATAACACCTTACTGTGAAAAGTGGATGCTTGGTATGAGTAGACATCACCCACAGTGTTGGCATCAGGAAAATTATCTGATCTGGACTGCACAGGTCCAGGAGCAGCAGCTTCAAATGTACGGTATGCATTTTGTTCTACATTATTGTCTTATACTATATTAACTGTTTTACATGTATATATAGGAGTACATACTTTGCTTTGTACTTGTGAATGAGAGTCAGCTGAATATTGGCAGGTGTCACAAAAGCAGAAGTACCTCTCCTAGTAGTAGACTGTATATGAAGTGTGTGTCAGTCCGCAGTTCAACCATGACTATGTTTGTAATATATGGGTGTGATCTCTTTTCCTATTAGTATCATCCTTCTGCAGGTCCAGTTACAGAAGAAGAGGTGAGGTTGTGGTTACCTCAGGTATGCTGGCCAATGCCTCAGGCACTGGAACACCTGTCATTGCCAGTTATGCCTCTTAGCAGGGGCAGAATGGTTACCCTACTAGTGAAACCTCCTTTGCTAAAGGTGGAAAAAAGGGGTCTGACCTAGTGTCCCAGCATCAGTTGTGGAGGCTGGTGCCTGCTATTGTGTACTAGCACCTATATGCCTGCCTCAGCAGTGTGGAGCATCTTCCAGTGTGGTCTGTGGAGTTGTGCTATTAGTATTGCCTTGCCCACTGGGCCACCCAGGGGTTAACTGGCCTATAATGTCATCCATCCTAGAGAGTGATGCTTGGGTTTGTTGCCTTCTGGGACTGCATGTTATCAAACCATGCTAAAATCTTATCCTATCCTCATCTTGGTGTTATGGCATTCCTTGCCTATTGTCCAATCCTCCCTGTCACCACTTATCCACCCTTTGTATGTCTATGTCTATCTACTCTTTTCTCCATCTTTTGTACATTTACCACTCTTGTCTATATGAACATATGTTCTTTGTTTGTCTGCCCCTGCTACATGCCTTTCTCCCTCCTTCTCATATACAGCCATCCCTCACATTCATGTCTTTCCCACATCAGTAAAATATGCAAAGTATGTTGTTTACCTGCACAAAAATTATCATTGCTTCCTCAAACTTTTATACATTATGACGGCTACTCTTAAGGGTTTCACTCTCATGCTGTTCGCCTTTCCATTTTTCATATTTACCCCATATACTTCTGCATATATATGATGAAATAACTGTACTGTGCAGACACCCACAGTGGCCTATCTGATGATCCTTACGTTACCATTCGTGCCAGCAGAGCGACAGATGCAGCTATATGGTGCTACATTACATATGACAGCACACAAAGACTAATCTCTGTGGGCTTGCTTTCCTTGTGGCATCTATCACATCAGTCATGTGCTCTGTTGTAGCACTGTTACAACCCTGGAAGAGCCCAGAGCTGCTTCCCTGGATCATTACACTACTCTTTAATTATGTGGTCTTTTGAACAGCTGTTGGCTCAATTCAATGTCCAATACATGCCTGATTAGCTCTCTTGCTGCTAACACAGAAACCTCAAGCCGTACTGCTGCTCACCTGTGTAGAACTAATCTATGAATCCCAGCCAGAAAATATATAACAATAACACACAAGACACCTGCCCCCCCCCTAAAGAAAACAAAAGTCACATAACTCTAAAATACAAACATAACACTTTCAACATGCAACCACACTGCAACCACACATAGCAATAAACAAGTCTACAGCCATCTACAGGGTTAACACAACCAACAGCTGTGAAGAACAAAATCAGGAAACTATGGACACCTCCAACAAACAGATTTGCACATCAAACAAACAGATTTACACAATGGATAAATAAACAGTTTCTGCAAATATTGGGAAAATTACAATATGTAATAAAAATAAAATAAAAATTCCAATGGAACTGAAAAACAAAACAGTAAGACATATGCACAATACAACACTGTAAATGAATTGAAAAAATAACAATAAAAAATAATATAAAAAATTAATAATAATAATAATAAT
The DNA here is from genome assembly GCF_019279795.1 of Protopterus annectens. Lineage (NCBI taxonomy): Eukaryota > Metazoa > Chordata > Ceratodontiformes > Protopteridae > Protopterus > Protopterus annectens. Next base: position 1,398,401,727 of record NC_056745.1, read on the forward strand.
AATAATAATAAAATTATAAAACATATGGATAAAAAAGTACTAAATTCCTGAAACGGGGTGAACTGTAATTGTGACCCTCAGTATATTAACACTATAAGAACAAACCAATGAATACCTACTAAATCTGAGGCTGACATATTTCAGAGTATGCCATAGGCTACAAGCTATAGCAATTTCAAAGTTAGTAAAAGGCAGGCATGTGAATAACATAACCCCCCCCCACACACACACAGTATGAAAAACATCAGTTGACAAGATGACAAGAAACAACTGTATAAAAGATCAACCTGTCAAACATTAGTGTATGTATGCATGTTATACATAATAGATGGGAATAATAAATTATTATCATAATGGCAGCACTTTCCATATTACCTTTGAATGTGAATGGTTTCATAGGTATATACAAAAAAAGAGGAGTGAACTAGAAAAAGAAATGTAGTGTGCAAATAACAATGCTACAGGAAACACATTTGTAAAGAACTGAGCATGTGAATTTGATAAAGAAGGGATTTCAGGATGTTTATTCAGCAGAATATCTAGTACAAAGGAAAGGGGAATACTTATATTAATTGCCACAGGAGCTCCAATAGTGATAGAAGAGGGAAAAAAATAATAGCTGTAGATTTATAGTATAGTAAGGGGATACTGGCAAGGGAGGAGTATTATACTGGCATATATTTTAATTTCACCTAAAACTGCTACAATGGAGTTTAAGAAAATTCTGGAAGAAATAATTAGCTTTCAGCAAGGAATATTACTTCTAGGCGGGACTAGAATATGACTTACAACAGTAAAGATGTATCTGGGGGGGGGGGCGCCTAGAAGGGAAAATATAATAAAAGAAGGTAGAGTTCTGAAAAACATTATGAAAATATTTGGTATGGAAAATGTGAATTCAGTAGTATGAGTGCAGAGAGAATTTGAATATTATTTCCCCAAGTAAAAAAAAATGGGCTAGGCTAGACAGAAATTATATTTCACAGGAACATATGCATCTAATTGAACATTTTGATATCTACCTAATAACTATTTTAGATCACGGGGCAATAATAACTAAAATTAAAATGCAGGGTAATGAAGTATAAATGAGACACTAGCGCTTTTCCACCTATCTGTTAAACAGAGAGGAATTTAGGAAACTGGTAGTAACTAGGGAAGATAGAAATTTCTTCAGAAAATATAACTTCTTCTTCTTCTTCTTTCGGCTTTTTCCCTGTTAGGGGTCGCCACAGCGGATCACCTGTCCACTCATGATTGGCAGTGGAGTTTTACAGTGTCGAGTTGCCAGCCCGGCACCCAATCTTCCACAGAAGGCACACACATGCACACACTCACATCTAGGACCAATTTAGAGTGTCCAATCCACCTACAGCATGTCTTCGGGATGTGGGAGGAAACCGGAGCACCCGGGGGAAACCCACGCGACCACATGGAGGACACGCAGACTCCACAAAGAAGGCACCCCAGCCAAGAATCGAACCAGAGAACCTCTTGCTGTGAGGTGGCAATGCTAACCACTGCACCACCGTGGCCGCCCCTCTTCAGAAAATATAACTAGGAGTCTGAAAAAATAAAAGTGAGTTTAAAATAGGGTAAAATAAAAGAAAAAGAAATACGGTTAAGAAGTAACAATAATTATTTATAGGGACTGACAAAGGTTAAAGTACTGAAGACTGGGGCATCTCACAGAACAAGAAGAGGCACAACTGCAGAGTGTTAAACAGAAAATAAAGGACTACCTGGATAATATGTACACATTTAGAAAGACTGATGTTAAGCAACTGTTTTTATTTTATTTTATTTTATTTATTTATTTAACACTTGCTAACTGGGAAAGTCTGACTTGGAACAAAGACAATTTTCAGCAGAGGCCCAGGGAGAAATGCTCCAGATGCATGTCTTTGTAATGTAGGAAGAAACGAGAGCACGTGGAGGAAACCCACACGAATGCAGGGAGGACATGCAGACTCTGCACAGAAGGCACTCCAACCGAGAATCAAACCGCAGAACCTCTTACTGTGAGGCAACAATGCTACAGCTGCACCACTGCATAACTCCAAAGTACAAAAGCTTTTAGCACAAAGGCTCAGGCAAAAAAGGTAAAAAGGATTGTAGTCAATCTTAGGGATTCTATAACAAAGAAAATAACCAGAGTTCCTGTAGCGGTATTAGAAATATTTCAGAAATTTTATGAAAGTCTGTATAAAGCAGATAAATATGGAAATCAAGAAAAAGTACAAATGGGAATATGTATGGAAGAATTAAATATGCCAAGGTTAGATGCAGATGAGGCTAAATTATTAGCAGTTAGGATAGGAGGTGAGATAAAAATGGTGATGAATAACCAATCTATTTGGAGGTCTCCAGGAAAAGATGGTATTCCCGTGAAAGTTTGGAGACTAGAAGGGAAGAAAGTGATAAAGATCTGGAATGTTTTGTTTAACAGTATTTTAAAAGGAGAAGAAGCAACAACATCCTGGAAGAAATCTGTAGTGGTTGTAATACCTAAAGACGGTAAAGACCCATCAGATCCAGCTTCGTATAGGCCTATTTAAATTCTAAACCATGATAATAATGTGTTTATATCTGTAATGGCTAAAAGAATGGCAAAGGCAATGCCACAATTGATAGATATGGATCAATGTGGTTTTGTGGAGGGGAGGCAAACATTTAATAACATTAGTAAAACGATGATCCAGAGGGAAGCAGAATGTAAAAAAACAACACTGCTGTTGGTGGGTCTTGATGCACAGATAGCATTCCATACAGAAAGCTGGGATTTTATGAGTAGGGCAATGGAAACATTTGCATTCCTTGACACAATAATAAGTTTTATTAGGAGGATATATGAGTGATCAGAAATAAAAATGAAACTGGGGCAGGGTTTCTCAGATTAGTTCTGTTTGAACAGAGGAATGAAGCAGGGAGTGTCTTCTTCCCCCTTTATTATTTGTATTATACTTAGAACCATTGGCAAAGAAAATATGTAGTCAGTAATTCAAGGATATAATTGGTATGGTAACCAAGAAAAGTTTGCTTTATTTGCAGATGATATTATTTTGTACCTGATAAAACCAGAAAAGGATATTTCAGTGTTGTGAAACATTCTGAGACAATTTCAAGTTTTTCTGGGATACAAAACTAATGAAGATAAAACCAAAATAATAGATGTTATCTATGTAGCCACACACAAATTAGTTCAGGGGTACCCATATTTATGAGGACATGATAAATTAGGTATGTATGATTATGGATTAAAAAGGATTCTGTTATGGCAGCTAAGGATATGCAGGAAAAGACTAAACAAAAGATCATACAAAAAACTGAGAAACTAGAAGCTCTGTTTTATGGATATGGATCACAAGATATAAGCCTTGAAAATGATTTTAGTCTCTTTAGTTTTTTATGTGCAGGTCAGACATATTTTTATCAACCAGAAGAAAAACTGTGGATAGCAATTAATAAAGAGTTGAAGGATTTTATCTGGGAGGGGAAGAGGGCAAGAGTCAAGTGGGAAAATATGATATTGCCAATAGAACAAAGAGGTTTGGGATTACCTGATTTTAACAGGTATTTCAGAGCTATACAGTTAAGTCTCCTGTACAAAAGAAAGCCATAGTTAAAAGTGGAAAGGCATGATGATGAAACAGGGTGGATGCTTACAAAATAAGGAAAAACTGTGATTTTGGATGCAGATCCTTACGGAGAAAAGCAATAGTCATGCAGAATATTATATTCATTAAGTAGCAGAAAGTATTTTAAGAAGTAAGCCAATATGGAAATGCAGAAAGGAGATTCTGCCAATATGGATGACTATAATTATGTCTACAGAGAATATGCAAATGGGGGCTGAATTTTACTGGAGAAAACTGGCAAAGGAACCAAGGTATAGAGAGCAAAATTAGAGAGAGAAAGTTAATAGACTGGGGAGAGATCAAGGATATGTTTGGACTGCAAACAAGAGATTGCCTTCCTTATCAGGGATTGATATCAGAGTATAGGCAGAGAGAAAGTAAAAGGGAGATCCTAAGTGAAAGACCAGCATTGGCAGAGTTTTTAGTAGAATCTAGAACTGAAGCTGCTGTTAAAAATGATAATTAATAGGGCAAATAAAATAATGCATGATAAATATAGCAATCAATAAAAGGAGGTTAGAAAGGATTGGGAAGAAAGAATGGATAAGCTATTCACGAAGAAACAATGGGAGGATATATGTATGGTGCCCAAATATGCAAGAAAGGCTAGAGGAATCAGGATTTTGGACTGGAAGTGTTTGCATAGGTACTTTTATAGAAATACTGGTGTTAGGTTGCATGCAAAATGACTGTAACACACAGTGACTGAAGTAAATATTGTCTCTGCTGAAGAAAGCTGAACTTGGCTTCCATTGAGAAGCTGAAAGGTGCTATGCTGAACTCCCGAGTAAGAAAATAAAACAAAAATAAAACAAAATGGCCTATGTACAAAAGTGCTTCTGTGCTGTGCACAACATTGGTATTATTTATTAATTTACTTATATTCATCCTTCCCTGGCAACTGCAGTAAGCGCCCTCAAAACACTATTCATAAACCCTCCACAGGTGCAAGGTGTTATAGAGCACAATCGGGAGATCACTGCAGCTGCCAAGGAAGGACAAACGTAAGTAAGTGAATAAATAATATCAACACTGTGTATAGAGTGTTACAGCTTTCTGTACATGGGCGGCTCCAGAAACTACAGTCCCATTAGTCTAATTAGTCTAATATGCAAAACCCTGGAACACATTAAAAACCTACATACATTGGAACCATTACAGTTTTGTTTTGTCAAAGGAAGGGCATGTCTACTTAACCTGGTAGACTTCTTTGAGAGAGTCACCAAGACAATGGATGAGGAGAAACCGGTTCATACCACTTAGCTAGAGCTGGCTAAGGTGATAGATACAAGACCATCCCTATAGTGCCTTTTTAGGCAAGATTCAAATGACAAATTCACCACCGTAACAGGTACAAGCAAGCAAAATCTGAGGGTAATGCTACTTAATGCTAGAAGTCTAAACCTCATAAATGCACTCACTTGAGGCACTCCTTAAAATGGAGAACATTGACATCTGTGCAGTGAGAGACCTGGTTCAAGGCTCCAGAGAGTTCCCCTGCATTACCAGGCTATAATTCATACCACACCTTTCGGCCACCTAACCTGGACTGAAGCACTAAAGGTGGAGGCATGTCCATATTCATTAAGGATATCCACATCTCCAGGCCAGTTTCTCAGCATAATGCATCTGAGATTATCCAAGTGCAACTAACTCTGTGCAAGACCACAATCCAAATTGAAGCTTGCTACAGATCCTCCACCATGCTCCAGGATTCCCACTCCTCATTTCTTGATACACTGGAAAATATTAGGGTACAACCTAACACTCTAATAATGGGCAAATTCAACTACCCCACCATTAACTGGGAAAACTACTTATGTACTAACTCTTATGCTCAACGTTTTCTGTAATTCATAAATTCCAACACCTTGGATTAACTTATCCACACCCCCAACAGGGGCAGCAATATCCTAGACCTGGTCATTACCAACATGGGTAACCAGTGTACCACACCAGAGGTCAATTCCTCATTGGTCAGATGCGACCACAAACAAATCACTCTAGACATCCACATACCACCTCCACCCCCCATTAGGGAATTTACTGTAAAAAATTTCTCCAAAGCCAACTTCACGCTTCTTAAGACAGAAGTGGCAAAATTCACGACACCCATGTTGACGGACAATAGAGGTACAACTGCTGAATCCTGTACAATTGCACTTTATAAGCACTTACACAAGTGCATGGATCATGCAATCCCTAACAGAACCAAGATGCTATCCTCCAAAAAAGGAAGCCAATCTGGTGGTCCCCTGCCATAAACAAACTCTACAACAGAAGAAAGAAACTGTTGCAAAAAAGAGTAAAATCCCATCATTGGAGAAACTCCGTGGTCAGCCTCAGTAAGAAGCTGAGATCCCTCATAAAAATCCTCCAAAGCTAGTTACGAAAACAAAATTGCCACTGATTCTAAATACAACCACAAAGAATTCTATAGCTATGTTAAGAATCTCAATGGCAACACTCAGATCTGCTCTGAGTTACAGCACAATGGCACTAAGTATACAGAACCAACTGATATTGCCAACATCCTGGCAGATACGTTCAGTGCTAACTTTACCCCTCTCTCATCCCCTAAAGGGCCCATCTCTATACCAGAAGAATGCAAAGTTCCTGTAATCATGGCTGCACAGTTAAAAACCACACTCTCCAAAGCCAAGAACAGAGCATCCATGAGACCTGACAACATCCCAGGCTGCATTTTACATGAACTACAGAACGAACTGGCACCCCTCCTAAGTATCATGTTCAATCATAGCCTCACCTCAGGCTTTGTGCACATTGAATGGCGCACAGCAACTGTTATCCCACTCCACAAAGGGGGAGCCACCAAGGACCCCGGGAACTACCACCCCATTAGCCTGACAAGCCTGGTCTGCAAGGCTATGGAACATATCATCATGGAAATTATAAACAATAACATTGGGAATCTCCAAACTCTGGACCCTACCCAGTTCGGGTTTGTAAAAGGCAGATCATGTCTCTTAAACCTGACAGACTTCTTTGAAGAGGTCACCAAAGCCGTAGATGAGGGTAAGGTGATTCACACAGTCTATCTAGATCTCGACAAGGCTTTTGACACCATCCCCCACTCTGGAATTATAGATAAACTGACTAAACTAGGTATAAATCCCTATGTCACAAGATGGGTTTCCAAATGGCTCACTGACAGAGCCATACTGTGAAAGTAGCAGACTCTAAATCCAACTTCAGACCAGTGACAAGTGCAGTACCACAGGGTTCAGTCCTAGGTCCTCTCCTGTTTGGTATCTACTTCTCTGAAGTAAAGGCTAACACAGAAGGTCTTTAGCTAACAAAGTTCACAGATGACTGCTAACTAGGAGCCATAATCAAAACTCCTAACGATGTGGACATCCTACAAAAGGGCCTCACTGAGACAGATGCCTGGTGTCAAAGCCATGGCCTCAAGCTCAATGCCAAAAAGTGCATTGTCATCCCTTTTGTTAAAAATTCTGTACCAATGAACTACCACATAGGCGGTAGTCTACTTAACACTGAAAGTGTGATAAGAGACCTTGGGACAAAGGTGGACAGTAGTTTCTCTTTTGATAATCACATCGCCACAGTAGTCAGGAAATCTTTCTACGTGGTACACCTCATCATAAAAGGTTTCTCATCCAGGAAAAAAGAGGTAATTGTTCCCCCTCTACTCATCACTCATTAGACCCATTATAGAGTACAATGCCCCTTTTGGTATGTACCTCAGAAGACATCTACAACAACTAAAAAGGCCAAAGAAATACCTCACAAAGAGGATTACTGGCCTCAAAAAGATGCCCTAAGCAGACTGTCTCAAAAAACTCCAGCTTTACTCTGTCGCATATCGCCTACCAGGAGGTGATCTCTGCCTAACATACAAAGCTATGTCAAACCCAGAGCTGTTGGACATGCTCCACTTAAAGAAATCCCAATCCCTCCGAGCTACATGCTCTAGGGACCTAAACCTTGTCACCACAATAAACAGAACATGCTGGAGGGATAGATTCCTGTCCCAGAAACTTCCCATAGTCTGGAACAAACTACCTATCTATATCAAACAAAGCTCCTCATTAGCACTCTTCAAGAAAAATCTTGATGATTGGATGGGAGATAGGAAAGATACCCCGGGGATACCTTCTCTGGCTCTGCTTGACAGGGGCACAGGAAAATAATTTTCTTGGGTGGCAAAAGCCAGGGTACCATTTGGCTAGGCTTATATAGGCCCTAGGGCCAATAGCCTAGTACCTACCTATGAAGCTATGAACCTATGACCCCATTCAGGTCTTGTTGACAAACTTACTGAACTAAGCATAAACCCCTTCATAATTCACTTGTTTGCTTGAATGCTCACAGATGAGATCTACAAAGTCAGGACTGGTGAGACCACCTCCAACAAGAGATTGGTTACCAGTATGGTACCTCAGGGCTCAGTGCTGGGCCTGCTCCTGTTTGGCATCTACTTCCTGGAAGTGAAGGCTAATGTCAAGGGCTTCTGGCTCACCAAGTTTGCAGATGATTGCAAATTGGGAGCTATCATGAATTCTGCCCATGACACTAACATCCTGCAAGAGGTTCTAACCCAAAGAAATGACTGGTGCCAAAGCCACAGATTAAAAATCAATGCCAAAAAAGTCCATTGTAGTGCCTTTTGAGGAAAAAGTCCACCCAGGTTAATTACTCCATCGATCAGACACTCAAACCATGTGTCCTGGTAAGACCTTTGTAATTTCTTGAACCACATTTTACCACCACCTCTCTGACCCTTAGGGTAAGGTCTATGGGGGGCAGAAAAACATATGCCCATGGCATAAAGGGTCTTAACATCCTTTTCACACCTGGATAACATATCTTTGATCTTAGGGCCAACAAGGGACATGCTGTCAAATGAAGCATCAACAAGCAAAGACTTAAAAGGCTCTGCAAAGTCTCACAGGCACATCTAGGCATACCTCCTCATAGATATGCCAGAACCCACTGCTCTACTCGTTCCTTTGGCTGCATGCATGATGAGCCACATGGAAGAGTTAGCTACAGAATGCAGGGTTGCCAGCTGGAAAGGAACCTTTTCTCATACTCCCTCAAGGGTATCTGATAGCTCCATGATCAGGTCCATTTGTAACTTGGTGAAGTGGGAAAGATAATTCAGTGATCGTAAGATAATGGTCGCTGAAGAAAAGACTCACTTTCTGCATCTATCCATCATCCTAAAATCCTTATTAGGAGTAGGCAGTGGCATTTACTGCAACTCCTTTTGTCCAAAAAGTCTTGTCAGCTGGAGTGGTGGTTACCTTGTTTGGTCTCCGAGGGGGGGGGGGGCTCGATGGAATCTAGGCTCTCCCACTCCCACTGACAGATCAATTCTATGAGCTCATTGGGATGGCAGAGTGACCCAGGAGGTAGACTGTCGGCATCTGAAGGCCACCAGGTACACCGACTCCTCATGCAAAGGATTACTGGACTGTCAGTCACCTCTCTGTTTTAAAATATCCAAGATGTCTCCAAAGGAGACATCCTCAGGAGGTAACCATGGAGAACCTTCTCCCTCATGGAGGTCAGTGTATTCCATGGCTGACTCCTTAGTGGAGTCCAAATGCTTCCTCTTGCAGGTCCTCTTCTGAAGAACCTCCTTAGCAGGATACTCTGGGGAGGTATTGGAAGAGGCAGGGGTACCTTGTCAGGTATTTTGGGGCCTAAGGTCCCGCTGTCCCTGAGGAATATCATGGTTAGAAGGTGTGTGTAGGGGGAAATGTTGGGGCTGAGTATCCGAGGAGGGAGTGAGTTCCTAGTTGCAGATGCAGCTATAGCCCTCTTCAGAGCCCCAGAGGCTGACTCTCCTTGAGTGGGAAGGAACTCCAGCTCCGACAAGGCATGCCTGCAGGATGGAGATCTTCACAGCTCCAAAGACAGCTCACCAATGATGAAGTCAGCACCGAGCTCACCTGTGCTGAAGCCCCAAGGTGCATAGACTGCTCCAAAGGTCTGGAATTTGAATGCACCCATGCACCACCAGGTTTGCAATGGCTCTGAGAGTTCTCCAGCTCCAAAAACAAAAAGAAGAGCTCCAAGTAAAGGTCCAACCTGAAGAAAAATAAATCCTCAAGTCCAAGTTGGAAGTCGTCGGGTGTATTGGATCCGATAACTCCAAGACTTGTCCTGAAGTCAGAGGAGGAAGTAGGGGGAGTGGATGGACCTTGGACTATATGGATTAAATTTGAAGGGGACGTAGTAATGCCCTGCACCACAAAATCTTCTGGACCATGCATTCCACATCTTTCTCAATAAGGCTTCTGGTAGAACAAGAACAGGACACCAAAGGAGAGTATGACCTGCTAAGAAAAGGAGACGGTACCCTCAAAGGCACAGGAGCTATAAATGGGAAGCGCCAAGCCCTTGGCAGTGAGGCAATGGGCTTAAAAGGACTGGAGGTCAGATCCAACCACAAATGCTCTGACCTATCATTACCCAGAGACCGAGAGACTCAGAGTCAAAGAAGCCAGATCCAAGAATGAAGAGCTTGGCATCGAAGGCTCTGATTGAGCTACTGTATCAGCAGATTTAGCAGTTTTGGTCTCGGCTCCAAGAAATCTGTTGGGGATGAAGACCCTCTCTTCTTCACTCTATCAGTACTTTTGGTGGAAGTAGCAGAGCTCAACTGAGCTGATTTAGATTTCACCACAGATTTATCACTACCGGAAATGATCTCACCAAAAGATGAAGGTAACAAACCCTTCAAAATAGGCTTATTTTTTCTTTCAACCAGGGCCTGGTGGTTAAAAGAATGGCAAATAGCACAGTCTTCCTGCAGATGGTAGGGGCCAAACAGTAAACTCACAAGGTGTGCGAGTCACTGTATGGAATTTTGTGACCCACTTTGTACATTTTTTAAAGCCCGTGGGCTTATCCTGTTTCTCTGCCATTATTAAAATAAATTACGACAGAGAACGCACACACACACACACACACACACACACACACACACACACACACACACACACACACACACACACACACACACACACACACACAAAACCAGGTAGCGTACTCCACAGACAGAAACTGGGAGGAAAGGAAATTACAAAAAAAGAGAAAGAAATAAACTGTTTTTTGATTTATTTTTTTTTTAGAGAAAGGAATACAGGAAGGGAAAGACTACTAATGACAGTAGTGAAGTTACCACCAACAGTATAATGGAGGGAAGGCAAAGTAACCTAACAAAAAACAGTTACTGTAAGGAAAGAAAAGTGTCAATTAAAGAGCAGGGAGGAAAAACAATTGCATTACCAGAGATAGAAGAAAAAGTAAAGGATTTTTCTAAGAAAATCTGAAAATATAACCTGACTGTTCAAGAGCAGAAGGTTTAGACCACGTCTTCACAAACGAGATCTGAGGTAACAGAGAGAGGTGGACTGTAGGTAAGGGGAGGTGTCCAAGACCTTTTTGGTTGCCACGAGCTTAGTAACAGCCAAGGTGGATCCCATGGATCGAATCCAGATCCATATGCGAGGACAAAATGAAAAATTGACAATATCAGATCACATTTTTTTAACTAAAACAAATATACACAAGGAGGAAAAGCAATTAATAGCAATAGTTGGGAACTAGGTTTAATTTTGTTAACGGAGTTGATGCAATGCTTTTAAAAGTTACCATTAAATCTGTTAAGAAGCAGTGAAAACAGATTATGCAAGGCACCTTGTCAAATAATATAAAAGTGGAAGCTACTAACAAGGGTATCATCTAGAGGGAATTTACACAGATCTTGCATAATTTTGAGCAGATTATAACATATTCAAAGGAACTAAATGTTACTTTAGTAAATATGCCAGTGTTGTAGTGTCACACTATTATTTGTTCACAACTGGCTATAGAGGCTCTCAGAGATGTGGAAGAGATCCGATCTGGTGCAGTAAAGTCAGATTCAACTGCATGTCTAATAACTTACTAAGAACCTGGAGGGTGGTCATGAATTGAACCGGCATTGTTATACATGTTACTGATACTGCCTATGAAAGCTATAGCTTGTATGTTGAAAGACTGATCACCTTCCAAGAGTGAATTACTGGACCTAATGAATAAGTTATATAAGCAGGGACTGCTGGTAAAATATAAAAATGCATAAGGTAAGGGAAGGCATACATGGATGCCTTGTATTTTAAAGTTTGATCAAAATATCTGAAAAGATTTCATCATTAGATTAAAAAAATAATTGCTAACACAATGTTCTTAACACATGAATTAATTCTGGAAGTCAAGCTACAATGGAGACCATAAGAAGCCTATCAATATACACTATTAGGCAAACAAACTAAACTGTTCTTGCCACATTTTAAGCAATTAATAGTGTTCACCTCCTAAATTAAGCAGAGCTGTACACAATAA